>NW_020799091.1:18391816-18450691 GCF_003259725.1 Athene cunicularia | reverse complement strand
TTTCCTGTAGGCCCCCTTTAAGTACTGGAAGGCCACTATAAGGTCTCCCCAGAGACTGCTGTAGGCTGAGCAACCCCCAGCCTGTCCTCACAGGGGAGGTGCTCCATCCCCTGATCATCTTTGTGGCCTCCTCTGTACACGCTTGAGCAGGGGATACACTGCAGTTGCAGTCTTCAACTGCATAGGAATATTGTTGCCTTTGATATAAGCAAGGGGGGGGAATCCTAAAACTCCGTATGAAACATACCAACTATTGCTTGTATTTGGTGTTAGTGTAGGCCAAAAACCACCTAAACTGATACTTTCCTATTGCAAAGTTGTTCAGATGACTGTATTAAATTGGAGAGATAGCTTGTATTCATAGCCCTTCTAGAAACAAATGTGTGCAGGCGTATTCAAAACCCAACAGGACATGGTCTTGGGCAACCTGCACTGACTGACCCTGCTTTGAGTTTTTTCCAGTTGTCACCATGAGAAAATAAGGACATTCTAATTACCATGATGATCTCCAGAGCTCCCTTCCGAATTAACATGTTCTGTGTATGAGGCAATTGCCCTTAACCACAGGGGAGCCACACTTCATGGGTCTTCCCACAGGCTTCTCTGAAACTCCCGAGACCTTTTTTGCAGTCGCCAAGAAGGTGCTGTTTGTGCTGTGTTCTCTAGAATCATTACTACTGGGATGGAAATAAGAACAATAAGACGTTGGAAAGGATGTGTTTAGTCTGTGGAGGATGTAGGATGGCCCTAAAGGAGTCAAATTCCAGACATTTGATGGAAGCACAAGGAAGTAGGAGAATGAAACAGGGGAAGCCATTACCACCATCATTAAAATAGCGCAGCGATAGAAATGGGGCATCCTGCTGATGAGATATCCAGATTGCACAATAGCAGTACAGAAGGTCATCAGCCATCTCTCTCTTTTTGTTTTTTCTTTTTGGTTTTGGGTTTTTTTTTTAATCTTCCAGAAGTTTGACTAGGGTTTGCTGGGATATGATGAAAGTAAGTTTCCCAAACTGATACTTCTGCCAAAATTCTATTGTACTTTTCCAATCAGCTGTCACCTGTTGGAACATTTTTTGCAATATTTCTATGAACTTTTACTGTATGTTGCTGTAGTGCAAGTAAATTAATCTTTAAAAGAAAAATATTGTTTTAACAAAAAAGAAAGCATTAATGATGGTGTAAATAATTTTGATATGTGATAGGGTGAAACAGGAAAAAAAGTGAGCTACTATATAAACTGAATCTAAATAGCTTTTTATATTTACAGGACTCTTGAGAACCCACTCAATTTATGTGAAATGTCAGTGCTTCTGGTTACTTACCCACTGCAGTAATTTAAATTGTCTTGATGCACTAATATGTCAGTTATTTACTGCTTGGACACAAGTGCTGTAAATGCCCTGCATCTGAACAGAATTATGGTAACAGCACTGCATTTTTCATGCTGATACCATGAATAATTTCAAGTTTTTCACAAAGTATTTCCAGTTTTAATTTTTAAATTATATCAAGTGATTACATTTTATTTTTTCTCTTCCATTGGGAATAGACAATATCAACAGTACCCTGAAGTTTGTACTTGGATGAGTAAGTTTAAGAAAAAGCAAACTATTCATTAAAAAAGCAGTTAAAATAATAGCACTATTGTCTTTTGAACCCCAAACTACAGTTTAGAATTAATACACGCTTGCACATTCAAAAAATAGTATTTGTGTGCACATAAACTGTTGAGATAATGCATAAGCAAAAGTCTGCTGGGAGCAATAGGACAAAGTAGGTGACCCACATGGTCGTTTCTGGCCTCATTATCTGTAATTCTTGCAAGTTGGAGTGTTCGTTACATATCAAAGTGCAATAAATAAACCATACAATTCCTTCATATAGTTTGACATAGTTTGATATGATATGCAGTTCCTGCTTAGGGGATAAATTGCATCAAAGCAAGAAGGTGAAAAAGATAGTCTTCTCTGACACATGCCCTCTTTTCCTGTATTCCAGGGTTGGTGAGGTAGTTTTATTCTAGTGATAAATTCGCACACAAAGGATGAATTCTTCACCTGGCACCTCAGATACATTTGCCAGGAAGTGAATCCAATTTGTAATAATTAACAGTCTTTAATATTCTTGTTCTTAGTCTTTAACTGCTTTTTTTTTTTTTTTTACATTTTGTGAGATGCATGTGAAAAGTAACAGTTTGTCATAGTAGGGAAGATCTTCACATATATGGTAGAATACAAATTGTAAAGGAAGTGGCTGAATGACATTCAATAGGGATAGTTGCTACAGTGGTGATGGTGGCTTTATATTGAGCACATGAGCTTAAGTCTTACACAGTGAGTAAGAATCAATTTCTGATGCTGTTAAGGTTTTGACCTTTTCTTCTTTCATTTTGATAGTGGGATGATTAATTTGCACAAATTTTCGTTCTGAATCCAAATTAATCTCTGCTTACAATTAAGATGCAATTTGCTCAAGTTGTGCATGCAGTTAGATTTTTAACTGTGTCATTTCATTGTTGTTCTTATCCTACTTTATTTTTCTTCTTATTTTTGTTACACTTATCTTCTCTAGTTGTAAAGTAGATTACAGAGCCCTTAAGCCATGGATCATGACTTCTAACACTGTCTAGTAAAGCAACAGAATTAAACCTCTAGTGCTACAAGGCTATCATAATAGTTTATCTTCATCTGCTGTTAGTACCTTAACCTAGCATGTGCTCCAGCACTATAGTATTTAAAAAACTAGGCTTTGTTAGCAAGAGGAGGTGATAACATAAAGCATAGTGATGCTACAGTAATCATCTCGTCTTTATTTCAGGGTAGGACCAACATTCGTTAATTGAGTTTTGAAGGCTTAGTCTAGCTTATGCTGTTCTCTTTGCTAGATGAGATGACTACCATCTCAAGCGTAATACTAGGAGTTTTTCTTGAGTTCAGGCTCTGCCTAGCTGCTCTTTGTGGAAGGAAGGTCCATGGTTTTGTGCAGATTCAGGAAATGCCATTCATCCAAAAAGTCTGAACTGCATAATGTTCTCTGTAGGCTGGCAGGAGTCATTCTAAACCTCTGATCTCAGAAACATGTAGTATGGATACAGCTTCTTCCAGGTAATTTTAATTGGCCTTTGTAATATTTTATTGTTCCAGTTATGCAGCCACTCTGCCACTTGAACCATAATACACTTTGCTTTGTATCTGATTAAGTTCTTAAAACAGAGAATACATGCCCTTAGCGCTGCTAACAGGCTGATAGATAGGGGTTGGAAAAACCAGATTACAGATGTAACAAATACAAAAAGCAGTCATGGTGTGAGTTATCTGGCTGCATGAAGAAGGATTCATCTACGCAGTATAGATGTATAAAAGCTGAATGTCAGGTCAGAGCAAGTGATTGTAGCATTTCTTTAAAGTTAATGGAAGGAAACAGGTAAGTCTGAGGCCTGTATTAGACACCTATCTCAACCTGGAATAAATTTCTCTTGTGCTGTGTCTGTTTCTCTCCCTTGAGTGTGAAGGGAGCCTGGGGTCATTAGTCAGGATGAGGTTTGTAGACAGAGATAATATCTTTTATTAGACCAGCTGCTGTAAGTTGGAAAAATTAGACAAGCTTTTGGGCATATGAGCTCTTCTTCAGATCTGAAATAGGAGCAGCAGATTTCAAAGTTAATTATAAACCCTTCTCTACGTATGTCCTTACACCATCATAGTTACAGCAAAGCACCATAGAGATCACTAACTCAGATTTAGGCATCTAATTTTTAGACATCTAAGTGAAGCCAGAGGAACCAAGCATGAGGTGCTTATTTGGGAGTTTGAGGACTTGCATGTCACATGACATATTTTTCCTCTAGATGCTCCTTCCAGTCCTGATGTCAGAACCAGCCCAGAGGGCTGGCAGCCTCTCCTGCTGGGGCGATGGTCATCTGCAGTTGTGCTCTCTGCTTGGCTTCTTGCAGTTTGTGTGTTACATGTGAAATCTTAAGTCACATCCCATGCACCTTTTGCAGCCAAGGGCTGCTGTTAACAGGCCTGTTAGACTTTTCTGCTGTTTTGGAAGAAATAACTTTATGCTATATGTCATTGCAGGGCAAGTCTTGTGGTAAGCTTGGAAGTTTGAACCTATTCTCAGCTTTTCCTATCTGCAGTTTGGGATAGTTATTAAAAGAGAGCTGATCTGGGAGCAAGTCTCTTTCCTTGTATAATACCTAAGGAAAAGCTGTTCCCCTGCTCTCCCTGCCATCCCTACAGACTCTTGCTACAGCCCCAGTGAGGACTGAGCTGCTCACATGCTCTGTAGCAAGCACCACAAAATCTGGTTTTACCCAGGTGACTGTGGTTATTTTGGAAGTCCTGGCACTGCTGATGACTTGGTGCCATGGTCTTGTTAACAAGTTTTGAAAACTGACTTATCTTAATTTTTCAGTCTGTTTCAGTTTCCTAAAAGATTGTGTCATCCTTTGATGTTTTCTCCCTGCATCAGCATCCCACCCATTTTACCCCAGGCTGCCTTACTCACAGAGAAACCTTCTGATTTTGAGTGGCTCTGATGCGACTGCTCTTCTGAAATGGAGATTTGCCAGCAATGGCCTCGGCCCAGCACTGTATATTTCTTGTTTCCTCAGAGGAATGATTGCTCTAAATAAAGAAGGACAGATCCAAAGCTTGTTTTGTAAAACATATCAAAAGCTTCTATTATTGCAAATTGCCTTTTCCACTAGGCATACTTGAATTTTAATTCAGGTGGTTCGATTCACTAATTCATATGATTGAAATTACTTTTATCAATTATCTTTTGATGGAGCAGTACACTAGTTCAGTAAAAGCTTTCCAGCTGAAGTGTATTCTTAATTCATTTAAATAGCATGCTCATTTATTATTCAGATACTGGTTTGCCAAGAGCTATCATAGGAATCTGACCGCTTGGTTTGTTATGTTTTTCAAAAAGCCTTAAATTTTTTTTGCTATCCTTGATTTATCTTCAATATCACCAATGTTTCAAAAGGAGGCCTTAAAGAACTAATTACTGGCTTGAATTTTTGCCTTTTACATTACTGATTTCATTAGCAGTAAGTACTTTATAAATGCATAGAAGAGCTTTAAAGAGCTGAGAATGTAAATAAGGCAGATAAACAAAGGACACCTTGTTGAGATAAGGTACTTGTCCAGTATCATAAAAGTATCTGAGAGAGCGCTGGGTATGAAATACCAGCTATTGAATTTCAATGATCTTCCATTTTTGGCTAACTTGAACAAAAATTTTAACGGAATCTCCCAAGGAAATCAACATACACAATTCTTATCTAACCCCGCTTGCCAGAGCACAGGGACAGGATTCTCAGAGTTCAGCTTGTGTGAAAGCTGGCAGCCAGCTAAAACAGAGAAATAAAAATTCTTGGTCCATGGCAGGAAAGGTTGCAAGGTAGACTCTGATATAAAGGCTACAGCATAAGCTGTGCACAGTGGGTTTGGTTTTTAAAATACCCTGATCCTCAGATTACGACTGCGCTGAAACCCTATCCAGCTTAAAAGGTTTGTTTCACTTGTCATTTTGCAGACTCAGAGTTTGTTTAAATTGTGACATACTTAATGCTGTTATCTTAAATTTTCATGAAAAAAACAAATGGTTTCCTAGTACTCCAGTATGATTTTGAATTTGCTAAGCTTCAGCAAAGATAGCAATGATTGCCATCTAAAATTAAAAACCTGGGAGAACATTTTTTTTTTTGTTTTACTTGTTTATCACTCTGTCTATCTGAAATGGAGCTAAAAAACCATCCTGGTCAAACATCTCAGTGACATTGCTGATAAAAGGGACAGGAGTTGTCTTCCTAGGAAAAGATACCTATTTTAAATAGTTTCTCATTTGTTGTTAAGGCTGTGGTGAAAGATTGATTAAAAAAATAATTTTCATTTCCATATTGCAAAAGTAGACCAATCTTGCAGACATGTAAAATTATGTTTTCTTGCAGATAGTAATAACTTCCCTATTTTTGTTTTGGCACTTGATTGTTGTTCTAACGGTTGATCTTAGTGATTTTGTTTATTCTTTGGCTCTGAAGGTCTCTTGTCAGATCTAAGCCTTTCCTTAGCTGTACAGGTGTAAATGGGTGTTACTGAGTGCAAGTGGGTACTTGTTTAATTCAGCCCTTTCCTAATGTTAATCCTAACATTGATGTCAGGTCTATTCTACATCTTAGTGTAAAAAACTGATAGACGATGGAAACACTTCTATTGTAAGAAATGTATGTGACAAAATACCCAGATTTGCCGAGGGCAAATTAAAGCTGACATAGCTGCTTTTGGCAGTGTTTTCTTAATTACAGTTGTCAGCTAACTTTGTTGGCTAAAAGCACAGAATTTGTGTGCTTCTAAGTAGACTCAGTATTCATTCAACTTAAAAAGCTAAAATTGCTTTTTGTCCATGAAAGGTGTGTCTGTACCTCATTGTTGTTTCATGGATCCGCTATAGATGATGAAAATTAGATTACAGCGTCTGTAAAATATGTGGAGACCCTTGAAAATACTCACTGTCCTTTAAGCCAGAATTATATCACAGTTTTGGCAGGTCTGTAAGAAAAAAAAAACCAAAAAAACTTGTTTTTCTTCTCATTCATTCAAGCTCAAAACAATAAAAATTCCAAGTTTCTTTGACACGTACTATGACAAACAAGTTTTCTAATATGTCATTCATTTACCCATTAGTAAGAATCTATCAAGGTAAAAGAATAAACTATGGAAAAGTGCATCTTTTCCTCCTTAGATCTTTTACTTATTAGATTAAGTAGTTCCTAATAATTATAACCATTGCTTGTATTCCTCAGAGGGAGACTTAGATCTTGATATATTTGTAGTCATGTGTCAGGAATGACAGCACCAAGATTTAATTGATAGAAAGGAAGAGGCTTTTTTTTTCAGTGTCTGAACTAGGTAAGAAGACTGTTGATACCTTTGCAGTACATTTTCTGCAAAGAGGAATTATACCTTCTTTTCATAATTATTGTAGACAAGGCCTTAAAAGACATGGTTCCTCAGAGTTTCGTACGTTTGAAACGGTAGTGTGTGATATTTACAGAGCTTTCTTTGTTGGTGTTTAAAGGGATCTCATTGTTAGGAAGTGAATAAATTGAGAGAATAAGCACCAAGAGCTAAATTGGTTTTCAAGGAATATTATGAGCGCTACAATGAAAGTAGCTAATTTTTCCAAGTGAAGACAGATTTCAGTCTTCACAGATGATTTTAAATGGTGACAGTGCCATCAGAATATAACTGGATTTAATTCTTAGAAAATGTTCAAATAATTATTGAAGGAAACTCATTCTACAGTTTACATTATTATATTATTATAAGATCGTATTTTAATACTCTACACAAACAGCAATATGAAAAATAACACTAGTGTCCCGAATGTCAGGTTTTTTGCAAAAAGATTCCTGCCCTACTGGTACATGTGCTTACTGACATCTGTATGCCATTTTCATTTTACTAGGTTATTAAATCTTTTGATTTTGAAGCCATTTGAGAGAGGCACATTAAAAGGCTCTACATTTATTACTCTACTGTATTTACTACTTAGAAAAGTAGGAATATCTTCATTTATATCTCAGTCTCTCCCTTTCCCTCCTTCCTTTTTTCCTCTCTTATTGTAACAGCTGCCCCTTGTGCAGTCAGTCATAGCAGACACCAACTTGCCCACCTCATTCTGCCCCTCTCCACGTGCTGGAGTGATGTGGCTGCCCTCTTCCTCTTCTGCCACTCAGCAAAGGCATCCTCTCCTCCCACAGTCCCTTCATCCATGCCAGGATTCTCCAGTCAAGGGTAGCATGAGCACCTCTGTGTCATCGTTACTGTCTTTTCATCTCTGAAGGAGGTCAGTCAGCATGTCAACATTTTATACATCCACTGGAGGGTGGCCACAGCTGAATGCTAGAGCGCTGCAGCCATTTCTGTGAGCTCTAGGCAGTTGCAGTTGTGACTGCTAGCTGGTGAAAAGAGAATCCATCATGTCTATAACAGATTTTCCTTCCCCTTCTTAATTTTTATCAAGGTAGAGTAATGCTTACAAAACTGGGTGGCTGAAGTGTTTCAGAGTTACTGTGCTGAATACAACATGAAGAAAGAAGCACAGACTTAACCAAGAGTAGAGCCTCACAAACTTGGCCAACTAGTGTCTCAGCTTTAGCTGCCGGTGCTTACTCCTTGCCTTCCATCAATTATTCATGCCTTTGCTGTTCCAGCTCACAGAGTTCAGTTTGTCTCCCCTCATCATCCTGTTGGATGCTGGCAAAAGGTGCCTGCAGTGGGCAAGATGCTCTTGGGGCCACCAGGAGAATGGAGTGAGTGGAGCTGCTGTTAACCAAATAAGGCTGTATGGCTGGCTTCAATACAGACAACCAGTACAAAGATCACTTAGTGAAAAACATTGCAGGGTGGGTTTCCCTTTTTTCTTTGAGTTACTTTTTTTTGCAGACCTACAGCCTGACTCATTCCCTCCTATGTGGGTCTCTCAGAGCAGAAAGAGCTGCTGTAGTTTAATTCCATGTTGAAATGTGCTGTACAGAGGCGGTGACATTTCAAAGCTAAGATCTGAATCACTTAATTGACTAAATAGCCATTCATCAAAATGCTCTGCAGCCATGAACAGTGTTAAACTATGGTGTTACATTGCACTGCTCAGGACTCCACCTTACTGGATGTAGTGAGTTTTGCTTGATCTCTCAGAATGTTATTAATCTGACTTCTCTTAGATCAAATGAGACAAAGTAGAAGATTTCATACTCCCTCGGAGCTAGAAGGTATCTATCTGTGTAGTTTTATGTATGTGTGTAAATATATGTACATGCACTGCACAAAAATGTATTCATCCACAGTAACAGGTGGTGCTGGCAACACCTGTTGCTGGGGTCACTCAGCACTCCAGTATTAAACCTCTAATTTTAGTTGCTTATAACTTTTGTCAAACTTAAACATTTGGGATGCAATGTTATGTGCCAGGTGTCTGCCTTAGGCTGATTTGGGGGAGGGACATGGGGAGAGGAATTTATGACCAAAACTGTTACTGCCAGTTCAGGGAGCAGAGGCCAGGGCACTGGTTTGCCTGTGCTGAAAAATGAACTATTGCTGCTTCAGATGTTCCAGCAGCTTTCCTCATCCAAAGCCAAAAGTTGACAGTGGAGACCCCCTGCAGCTGGGCACGTCTCTTGCCAACATTATGGAAATTTGCTGTTTTATAGAGAATGCACCTCTGTCTAGCTAAATTATGGGCCTGTGAAAGTGCTTGGTAGAAGTTTGTTGACAGCTGCCCACCAGGCCACCTCCATCATGTCCGTTTCCAAACAGCAGTGCTGCGCTGGTGACCCTTCAGAGGCAAGATGCCCATGAAGCGGCAGAGCAAGCCTTGGAGTCTGAGCATGGAGCAAAGAAGGCTGCTGCTAGCAGGGGCACCAGTCCTCAGAGCAAATGCAAGCAGCTTGGCTTGTGCTTACATAGTGTGAATAAATAGGGGGAAATGGCCAGCTGGAATCCAGGGGAACTGGTGATGAAGAAAGGGAGCAATGGTCTGAGACTGGTAAGAGTGAGGGACACGGGGTTTTAAGAACTATATGAGGAGAAATGATGAGACAAGCCGGTGTGATAGGGCAGAGACTGACAAGGGATGGAGCAGAGCTTCTGCCAGTCCATGACTGCAGGATTTCTGTGGTCCATGCATAATCAGCTGAAATGTTCCACTGCTAATAGATCACAGCTCCTCAAATGAGTGATTTACACAGGAATACAACCTATTTTACTCCTGCCAGTGGCTCCCCTATTTGAGTGAATAGACTTGAACCTACTAATAAACACTTGAAAGTTTGTATGGTTTCATCTGATGCTGTTTCAGGAGGCAGAGTTGTTAGTTTCACTTCTTAATAGAAACATTAACATTTTCATATTTTTTTTTTAGTATTTCTTAGCTTTTGTATATTCAACCTGCCCTTGAAGGATTATTATGTGTACATGCAAATCCCTTCATTTCTTACCATATAATCTTGCTTTGGAGTCTGTGCTATATTTGCAGCTCACAGTATGCAAAGTCACAGGAGTAAGTTATTCAGATAGCTTTCATCCAGGTTGAACAGACTGCTCATATTATTTTTAAAAGTTGTCCTTTCTTGATCATTGTGGGAATTAGAAACAAACTGCCTATTGCAAAATACTCTGTTTCATATTACTTAGCAGTTTCCCATAAAAATCTGAAGAAATGCCACAGAACCTGATCAAAGTTTAAATTCAGTTTGTTATTGAATGATGATGGTTTTTTTATTATAGGTAAAGCCTCAGCCAAGAAACTGACAAAAAAGGTAAGCAAAATGATAATTTCCTTCTTCAAAAGAACTTTCATTCTTCCTGTTACCCAACTGAATAGACTTCTCTTTCAAAACTGGCTTTATGTTTTCTTGTTTGTATCTTTAAAGGAGGTAGATGCTGCACTGCTATGTGTTGCCAAAGCTAAACCAGGACCAACCTTTTTTAGAGAGCTTGGTGATAAAGGTAACAAGCACTTTTGATGCTGAAAAATAGATCTTTTTTATCTCATTATATGGTACGAATTGAATGTATTTTTAAGAAGGTTTCATGGATTTGACTTCATGCCCATCTAGCCTGTAGCTGGCTCCTTGGCAAATCTCTTGGTTATGCAAGAGAGAGTAAAAGGGCAGGGCTGGGAATTGAAAGCCTTCTGAGGTGCAGAAGGAGGCATGAAGCAAATCAGAAAAACTGCTTGGAGAAGAGAAAGGTGCTAAAGGGATGACAAGCACAAAATGGACTTTTAAAACTTGTTAATAAGCTGCTGTTTCACTATATAACTTAAATGCATGGAAACGAAAACTAAAAATAAAATTTGTATCTAGTTATGATTCCAAGAGCAGTTGAACTTATTTCTCCATCTTCAGGAGCTTGGTGGCCCCTCACAGCACTGATGTGCTTCAGTTTCTTTTCACCCAGCATTTCCACCTTATATCAAACTACATAAAGAGAAAACTCTGAGAGTAGGTTATTGTTTGTGTAACAACAGAAAATTAAAGAATACCAAATAAACATGTCATTAGCATAAATTAATTGAAGGGAGAAAACAAAACAAGAGGATCAAGGAAACCAAATAGATGAGTGAGTAACTATTCCACTGTAATAAAGACTGAAATTCCCAAACTAATGAGAAAGACTGACTGCATCTATTCTCAAACTTTCTGTATCGTAGAGTTCAGCCTGAATCCCTTATCCCGTGGATGTTTCTGGAAAATAAAGCTGCCTTTCCACTGCAGCAGTTCCTTGGCAGGCGTGAGCCACAGTCTCCATACACAGCAGATCCCTGGGCATGGCTGGCAGTTTATGCCAAGAGAGCAGCCCTCAATCTCAGCCTGCAGCGTTTTGCCTGCCTTCAGCCTCATGGCCTCCTCTGTGTGCAGTTCATTTCTTGCATCTGTTTGCAGATGTGGAGGGGTCTTCAGCTGGGTGCCTTGCTTGTCAGTCCACTCCTGCAAGCCCCAGCATACCCCAGCAGCCCTGAAACATCTCTGAACAAACGTAACCGTTTTTTCCTATCCTAGGGAAGGCTGCATTTTGTACTGAATAGTCATTCCCTGCCTTTTCCAAATACTAATCATCATGTGCTTTCCCAGGACTGGGTTTAAGGGATTCCCAGTCTTTAATTCTTGGGTAATCTTTCATTACCCCTGATTCTTTTAGAGCCTTTCTTTTTCTAGTGGTTGCCACTGCAGATCCCCAAAACACTCGGGGAAACCAGGGACACGCCAACAGGAAGTGAAAACACAGCAGATGAGTGCAGCTTCCTTTCATCACGCCTCTCCCAGCTGACTGCTGCCTCTCCCAGCTGACTGCTCGGCATGTGAGCTCGGTGGTACGCTCAGCCTCACGTCTTCTGCACTCTGGACACAGGATTGATCTCCTCTTGCTTAGGACTCTGTGTCCATATGCTCTGTCCTTCAAAGGTCAGATAGAAGTTTGAGATGGTGCAGGAACGTTCAGTACAGTCTTCCATATGTCTCCACAGCACATGGAGCTTTTACAGGTTTTGTTTGTGATGCCTATTCAGTGACTTCGATGCTTTTGCCTTGTGATGTGTTATTATTACATTTAAAAAATGTAAATATTTATGTATTAAATACTGCTTTTACCAGAATAATGCTACTTATTTTAACTACCTTCAAATGGTTATTTGAGTATCAAGTAGAGGGAAAACTGTCATCAGTCGAGTTTGTAAAAAGTAACGCTAGGGAATTCTGCCTTCTAGTGGCCAGTTTGAAAATTCATGTCATATTTTGGGTGTATACTTACGATTTATTCAGCAATAAGAATATTGTACTGTCAGCATTTGAGGGTAGAGGTTTCCAGGGAGGGATAGGGAAGGTTCATGTAGTGTTAGCAAATGACAGGTTTTGACACTGCTAACTGCAGATACTTGGCTGAAAGTCTGCCAAGTCATTTAACAGTATGTGAAGCTTTTATCTTTTAAATTTTGCTTGGACATGAATATAATCTTCTACAGCTTTTGGGGTGATTTTTAAAAATTTGTTGCATTGCATCTTTTAATTTTAGTAACTTTGTAGTGATTACTGTAGAATAAAAAGAAGATTACCAAAATATTTAATTTACTTTATGGATAAGGTAAATTGGCCATTCACTACAGGTAGTAAAAGGACAATAAAGTTAAAAGAATAATTTTTATGGTAATGAGTCCACAAGTTTAAAAAATCTTATCTCTGATTATTTTAGTGTAATGTCTGCCAGAAAATGTCAGACAGGCTGTGGATTTGTTTTAAGGCACTGAGGCAGGTTTTTTATATATTTTTATTATATTTACATTTTTACCTACTTCACTATAGTGGCTTTTCTATCAGCGTATGTTAAGATGGTGAAAACAGAGTCTAATTCTCGGCCCTGCCCTTTCTTGCAAGGCTTTTCTCTCCAGCCCTCTGCAAATTGGAATGGGTAGAGCCATCATGCTTCTCTCCTGAGCATTCAGTAAGGAGGGTGTTGTGTTTAAATGGGTCGTTTCTTTACATTCTACCATCTCCATATAAATTTTGCAAATTCTTTCTACAAAATATAAGGTACAATGTTCCCTGTCTACCCATATAGCTAAGACTCCAGGTGCTCAGCATTTTCTTATCTTAATTATTACAACTTCTTTTTCTCTGACTTTAACAAACATAATCCACATGTTAATCTCCTTTCAAATGCTTTGATAAACATGTTTTTCTTACATGACTCCTTTGAGTGTATCATCTCTTCTTTAGTATCCCAACACTGGGCTCTCCTTGTTCTATGTAGCATAAGCTGCTTCCAGGTCTTCCCTAGACTGTCCCTGTGCAGCACATCTCAAGACAGACAAGAGGCAGACTCCCACTTCTCTTTGGCTAGTGATGTTGGCCTTCATTGCTTGCTGGTTAAATTTTCAGGCAGGGATCTTTACGCTGTTATCGTTGCAATCCATGACCGGGATTTATTTTCTATAGAGACTTCAAAAGTTACCTTCTTGTCTTCCTTTAAACATTTTTTTGCTGTATCACACAAAACAAAATTAGGGAGCAGGAATCTTCATCACTGTCCACCACACTATTTGCTTGATTTCTTTTCCTCTCCTCTTTGTTTCTCTCCATTTTTTAATCTTGTCTTAGGCACATAAGCTAAAATATGGGGAAAGGGTTCTTTCTCTGCTTGTTTGGTTTTGAATTTGTAGAAATCCTGGACACTTTGTCTAGGAACACAATTCCAAGTTTTACAGCAATGCAAATAATAATTTACATTCTTGCAATGGCATTAACCCTAAAAATTGCAAGCAAAACTAAATCTTTGAGATTAAAGTACTTTTTATTTCCTCAGCATATGACTGTAGTCCTGTGCTGATTTATACATGATGCATGCTGGATAATAGGGTGAATAGCCCTATTTTGATGGAGAGGAAAGCTGAGATACGGAACCAGAGTGAACTGGCAACAGGATCAGCATTAGACCTGTCTTTGACTAAGATTTATTCTCAGATTTTCAGACTTGCATCGAGCAGTTCAATATTTCTAAACTCTGGTACTTAAAACTTAAAGTGTTAAGTCACTATCTGAGGTCAAATACAAATGCTATTCGCTCTGCATAGTAATTTATCAGAAGTTAATTGTTTATCACTGAAGCTTAAGTGGATTCCTTATCTATCAATTAACTAAATAAATTATTAAAAATAGTTTCTCTTTGCACAGATAGGCATGTTTGAATTTCATTATTTTAAGCAGCTCCAGCATTATACAATGTTTAATTCACATGTTAAAAGTAGCTCGGTTATTTTGAAAAGTGATTTATAAAAAAGCCCTTTACATTTTTTTTTCCCCAAACAGTATTGCAGGGCAGATGGTTCAGATTCTGTTGTTTAACCACCCTCGTTATGTGCTCTCTATCTTTAGCTTGTACGCTCTATTTTGACGCTATCACATCTTTGTGTTTGTTCAGGCTTTTCACTTAAGGCGGTATTTCAAAGGAAAACACTGGAATTTTCTTTCAAAAGGGGGGAAAATACTTTCACCTTGTAGAAAGGACATGTTCCTATTTAAATAAAAAAAAGAAGCCTCCTCTTGGCATGCGGCCCAGCAGTACTATCAGCACAATCTAAGCTTGGCAGCTTTGCGTGTTGCCATGTTCCCCTTGAGAATTAGAGGGAAGCTATTCTCCGCCTTCACGAGCCTGCCAAAGGATGGAGGACTTTGATCCTTCAGGGAAATGTTAGAGTAGTTCTCCTCCCAGGTACTAAATGTGACAAAGCGCATTTAATTTATTTGCCTTTTATATAAACATTGAATGTTTTCAGTGAGAATCTAAAGATTTAGTGTAGGCCTTTTATTAATACCAAATAAACCTTACTTTCTTGATTAGACATGAACATTGATGAGTCTCTGGATAGGGAATTTTGCCTTCAGAGCACTAAAAACAGAAGTAAAAACTTTATTAAATAATAACGTGGCTTACTTTCATAACCTATTTAATATGATGTTAAACTATATTTTTTATAAAATTTGATCTTTCAAGTCTTGCTATAAGTTTGAGGGGGTTGTTGCAAGTCATTTTTTAACTCTTTATTTCAGGCTTGATATCTTATGCAGAGTACCTATTTTTGCTGACAATCCTTACAAGTAAGTATTATATATTTAAAATACATATGCCTAAATACTTAGCTACTAACAGCTTTCCAATAACTTTTTCTGATATTTTTTAACTTCTAAATTTCTACATTATAGTAAAATGTAAAGAACTATTGTATATAGAGTGATAAGGCATTGATATAAATGGATATAACTTTAGTTGATTGCAGCTAGTTTCATCATTGGTACATAACAGTACTTCAAAAACCATGATAATCCCTGCACCATGGGATCAGAAGAGTCTTTCAAGAGACTTTGAGGGAGGGGACACATTGGTTATAGGACCACGTAATAAGAGGAAGGAGAACAGTGGGGGAAGATAATTTGTCTTCTAGATAATAGTTTTAGTCATTATGGACAATGAGACATTAACTTTCTAGCTCATGCAGTGATGTAATAAGATGTTGTGGTGTCTGAAAAGTTGTTGCCTATTATTCATGTGTTCAGATATGCAATGGATGATACACATAAACAGCAGAATTCTACAGTGTCTTTTTGTTTGACCTTTTAATCTTTTTTTTCCCCTCTGTTCCTTTTTACTTTATTTCCCCCAAGTATTTTGCATGGATTTCTGCCCCTTCCTTTGTCTCCTTGTTTCTCCTCTGACATGTTTTTTAAAAAATTTTTTTGTTTGATACTTGCTTTATCTGCGAACAGTAGACATTTTCTATTGTGTATGAAAGTGAGCTTGGATTTTCTGGGTTTCCTCACGCATACTTACACTGTGCCATGCTTGGCACCTCCATGTGCTGTTCTGATGAAGTGTAGGTGATGCTGGAAAATATCAAGGTTTGAGATAATATGTGTACAAAGAGCATTATGCAGTGAGACCCATAGACTAGTAGTCCACATGCATATCCATGTAATGATGCACATGCAGTCTTGTCTGACTGACTTGTACAGGTCAGCAAGGGACAAAATCAGGCATACTAGATCTCATGGTATCAGTGGGTAGGGAAAGGAGAGAAAGAAGCAGTCATTCTCATCCCAGTGGACTGTAGATGCTTGAGCCTCATCACTTCTGTGGTAGCAAGGTCCATGTTAGGGGCTTAAACAAACAGACAAATTTTCCTTGCTCTAGAAATCCACCCTCTCTTGGTGCAGCACAGTGTTGGTCTCCAGAGACTGGAGAGAATTTGTCCAGCTTTCACAGGTAATGACCACTGGTACACACCTCTCACACAATTTAGGTAGTCTTTTTGCAATTTACATAATTTCTCAGCAGAACTGCATTAGTTCCTGTTACATGGCATGAAGGGTGATCTCTTAGGAAACTTCATCTAGTACACAGTATTAAAGATTATATATGCATTGATAACCTATTTAACATATAAATATACTGTTTCACCAGTAGTCACTGCCTAGTGCTACATGCAACTTGAACGTGAGTTATACCATGTGTTCAAGTGTTTATTAAAGTCAGAAATAATATGAGTCTAGCCCAGTTAAACAAGCTGATTTTAAAATATTTGTTGCAACTCAAAAAGAGGGATTTTTTTTTTAAAAAAGGACAACAGCCACTTTATAACTTCAGAATAATACCTTAAAGTTGCAGAAATAAGTGCCAAAGATTCTATTTCTTTCAAAACCTATGGCAGCTGAAAGTAATTTCGTGCTGATTTATTGGCTGAAGCAATTAGAAAATTGAAGCAGTATCAGAGCAAGTTGTCCACTTCTCCAAACAGTTAAGTAACATTATTTTTCGCAGAATTTAAATAGGAGTGTATTGAACTGAAAAAACAAAGCCCCTTTTGATGAAGGATAAAAATGACATGCTAATGTTGCTGCTTTGGTTACACAGAGGGCTATCATACGATCAGTTTGAAAGCAAGCACCAACAAGTGTTAGTGCCTCTATCTTTGCCTAACAAGTATCCCATGTCAGTCAGCCTCCAGTTACACAACCTATCTCTGTCGCTAGTGAGAATTAACGTGAGATTTCTTAAAACATCCGTTTATATTTAAATGACTTCTTCTCAGTCACCAACAGAGCAGCAGGGAAACAGGAAAAGTCACCAGGTTTCCGGAGTCCTGGTTCCAGGACACTGCTGACCAGACCACGCTGCCTGTCACGCAAAAGCACTGTCTGTAACAACACTGAACTTGAAAATATAATTTTGCAGCAGACAAAGGTTTTATTTTGCTCCTGTCATCCCATTTTCCTCTTTTCTGTGTGCCTTGTATGATGACTATCTTTTTTTCTTCCAGTGCTGTATTGAATTTAATTTCCAGTAACTGGTTAATGGAGCTTCTGGTAAAGCCTTGCATGGTGAAGGAGCCCGGGAACTGAAGTTGTCACCTTTACTCAAAGCTTCATTTCAATTAGCCAGTCACAGAGGTTGACAGCTTGGTCAACATAGGAATAGTTGGAGGGGAAGCACCTAAATCTAACCTGCACTCACAGCCAAGTTGAAGTTCTTCTGTTCAGATTTTGGAATTTTGCCTGATTCTAATTAAATACAAATATATCTGAGGTAGTCTTTGAACTATGCTTATTTTACGAACACATACCTTTGGGGTTGCATCATATCAGATAAGTGTGTCATCTCTGAACAGTATAAGCAGCTTTAAGTCCTATATTTTCAGTAACAGCTCTCTTATCTGAAAATTGCAACACAGATGGTATGAATTACTATTAAATACATCAATTACTTTTATTCTCTAAATATGTTATAGGATAGGTTCTTGCTTTTGTGCTAGTAACACAAATTTAGCATGTGGCATTTCTGTGGAAAGAAAGCCAGTTCTGATTATTACAGCCTAGTTGCTGGGGAAGGGCTCTGCTATGCAGGTTGCAACAGTATTTATAAAATGTCCCTGCATCACAGGGTTGCTCCACAGAGAACGTTAGCTGACTGCTGAAGATGTAGTTATTTCTAAAATGTAAAAACAGTATTTTCTTTAACCATCTTGTTATCACTTAAAAAGAATGGGTTATTTCTTTTAACTTATTCCCTTTGTAGAAAGATTGTCTAAAAAAAAAAAAAGCAAGACTTAAAACTTTACAGGATGGAGCTGGAAGAATATATTTCCAAAAGAAAAACTCTGAAGGCATTAGAGTTTTTTAGAGATACTGCTTCACTGCCCTCGTGAGTCCAACATTGTTCTTGGAAACATGAACGTGTTCTAGAGACGATAAGTCCCTGGCTTTCATATTAATGCCTGACTTGACTGGGTTGTGGAATTAATTCACCTGCTCCAGAAATTACTGGGATAAGTGCTTGCTACTGCAGTGAACTGTAACTACATTTTAGCAGCATGCTGCTCCTGTGTGGGCTTGCTAATGAGCGAGGCCACCTCCTGTAAGCAAAGTAAGATCAGGAAATTGTGGGAAGGAGCTCAAAACACACCATGTTTTTATAGCACCTGAAAGATTCAAAACTCATTACATTTCTGTGTTGAAAAGAAACATCCACTCGGTGAAGGAAATGCAGGGTAAAATTGTATAAAATTCCTGAAAAATTCAGCTTGATGGGAGTCATACAAAACATGCTTTTCTCCAGAAAGGCCAGAAAGAGTGGTTTATTACATCTTGGTAACATTTGAGTACATTGTTTAGGGAGGAAGGAGAAGGGAAGAAAAAAAGGCCTGGGGCTAGCACAGCAGGAGCAGGAGCCAAGAGCTGGCCGCGATTACAGGATCGGTCTGTTTGCTAGGGAAGACTGCACACACTGGCGTACAGTAAGGCGTGGAAGAATTATCATACCTGAGGAGTACACTAGCTCTTTCATGCAGTTCAGGAATCATTATTGGTTTCTCAAGGCACTTTCCAGTCTTCTCACCTGAAAAGGAGCTCTAATAAACAAGGCAGATCTAGACTCAAAAGTGACATGAGATTATGGGAGACATCCATAGAGAATATCCAAAACAACATTTTCCAACGTTGGAATCAGATGGACATTCGTGGCTGTACTTAGGCACTGCTGGTATTTCTTGCTTTGCCGTTGCATTAATTATCCCTTGAAATGGTAGTAAAAAGGTGTTTAAAAAGTTTGCTTATATTGGAGGAGGTACATATGGTTTACTGGAAATATCATGTATATGCATAACAATGGAGAACTGAACCATAAGCAATATTCCTTTTGCATTAAATATTTAAGTACTAGTGTAAGTGTGTGTGTATTTACAATAAAGTTCTTTCACAATTTGTTGCAGAACCCCAGACTGGATTTCAGATTGCCTTTAAAATGTTGGATACAGATGGCAATGAACAAGTTGAAAAGAAGGAATTTTTTAAGGTATGTGTATTTATATGCATATTAGTTTTAAAGCATTTAAATAGTTCCATGGGTTATATTTGCTAAATGAAGATTCATTAAAATCTTCAAGCCTGTTTTTCAGTCCAATGTATGATCGCATACTTACTAAAATACTTTATATGAAAGGAGCACATACCAAAGCATTGCTGCAGAAGTACTTATCATATTTGAATCCACTTTTATAAGTGTTACCTTTAACTTGTGTCTAAAAATTCTGTTACTGGGAAGGTAGGAGTTGGTGTGCATCTCTTAATCCCATGAGATAATTTAAATAATCATCTGGAAAAGTCTTCTGTATTCTAAATATTTTAAATAACTTTTTTAATTCATCACCCTCTCTTGGTTTTTTTATTAATTTTACTTGGTGCTGCAGAGATTTTTTACCAATTCACACTTTGGAGAGTAGCAACAGTTTTTCCCATATTTTATATAAAATATAAGGGAGAAAGGCAAGTGCTTAAAAACCAGAGAAAGTTGTGGTCTGATGTTTTAAAGAAGAATAGGCTTAATTATATGCCTTATTCAACTTTTAAGTATTTAACAGGAGGCTGTTAAATAAATACTTCTTGTCAAAAGTCAAATGCAAAATTAACAAACATAATTTTGAAGAGACTCCTCATCTTAATTCAAATCCTTTGTTCATATTGGAGCTGACTAGAAAGACAATTTTATAAACTGAAATGGCTGCTACAATGCAAACTATATTCTGTCACTAGGATAAAATTAAAAGATTATCATTAATGCAACAACTCTAGAGAACTATAGAATCTAACTTATAAAGATGCACCTGTTGATAGACAATTTACCAAAAATCTAAGTGTACTTTCATAGCCTTGAACTCTGAATTAATGGTAGAATAGCTGTTAGCATGTGTTTTGCACTGATACCTGTTTTTTCAGTGAATTGTCTCTTAGCAAGATTACAGTTGATAAGTCATTCTAAAATACTGTAAAAATACTTTTAGACTTAGTAGCACTGTTTGAAAATAATACTTGAAATAAGACCATTTCCCAAGACAGTGCTACCAGAAAGCCCTGACTGAGCCTGCAGATACCTTACACATGCATTTCTTGCTACATAAAATTTTTTAAGCTTGAAGAATTTGCTAAAAATTCTTCAAATGTTAGTTATTCTGCCGATTAAAAAGAAATCAAATTCTAACTAAAGCCTTTGTTTTTAACCTGCTAAACCTGGTGTAATCCTAGTGAATTATTATCAGAGTAGCAGTGCCCTGATCACTGAAATATGTCTATTATGGCTGTATTGTTCATCTACAAAACAGTATGTTACAGGGGCAAAGCAAGTTCATAAACACAAATGAGCATGTTCAGCCTGTAGTGCCTCTGCACCAGAATGCTGAGTTAGCAGTACTTCCTTTAAATAGGTATTGTGTCAGTTAAATAAGGAGATTCATGTAGAAATACAGCACAACTCTTGGAGAGATGTACAGTATGTCATATGTTTAATATCCATTACCCATTTCAGGTAATTCTAATTGAGTCAGCCAGTATAAACAACAGAAAGTCATCAAAAGTAGAGGTGAAAACATTATATAAAACATTAAAAATAATTTGATTTCTGTAGAGGCAATCGAATTAAAGGAACATTATTCTAGTTAGATTGTTACTTTGCACTGTATTAATAAATTAATATGGAGTGCTAAAACCATATAAACTGCTATATCGACTCACAAGAATCATTAAATTCAAAGAAGTCCCACAGGATGTAAACTAGTCAAAAGATGAGTTTTATCACATGTCTGTTTAGTTAACATTTATAAGTGATGACTATTTTCAAGCAAAACTTGATTTTTATAGGTTAGGTTCAAAAATAAAATTTTGGAATGTAAGAATCTGGAAAAATGTGTGTATGTTAATCTTCGTACACTCTAGTTCTGTATGCATCATAGAAGGCTTCTGTATATCTAATAAATAAGTAACTTGTGTGGCTAATCTGTCATCTGTCTTGTCCAGTTGGCATCTCAGGAAAATAAGTCTGAACTATTCTATAGTTATTTCCACACTGTATTTGACACTAAAATCAAGAAACATATGTGAGGAAATGGCAGTGGAAAAGCATAGCGAAGAAGTCATAATTTGTAGGTAGTTACTGTAAGCAGGTTGTGATGGGAAAAGAAATTTCAGTGCTACTTCATTCTCTTGCTTTGTCACTTTGTCCTACTTGCCATCCGTTATCTATTGATTAGACATCTGTGTATGTCTGCATTATCTGTTGATCTAGACTGTAAATTCTTCGAGGTAAGAACTTTCCCTTTTTGTTTGCAAAATGTCCATCATTCTTTGAATTGTGTATATCTCAGCTCTCAGATCTTACTGGATAAACAGGCACAAGAGGTGTGAATCATTGAGGAAAGGGAGAAGGGTGACAAGCCGACTCTACAAGACTCCTTAATGCCTGCAGCACATGATGGAGATAGGCTGCTCAGACTGATATGGATCAGACACTGAAGGAGTGTGAGATGCAGGATTTCCCAGCAGATTCCATGCCCTTCGCTAACATTCATGAATGTTCAGGAAAGGAGATCTTGAATGCACTTCCATGTTTTCAGCAAGATAGTTTGTTTTGTTCTCCATATTCTTTCCATTTCTGTGCACATTTTCCTCTTTTCCAGTAGGAGTTAAAAGTTTGTCCCTGGGAAGGGACTCTTGTTCTCTCTCCACACTACTTCTTTCTATTGAAGCCAGTCTATTTTTAATTTCTGCTTTATCCATGTTTCAGTGATAAACATTCACAATACAAGAAACATTCCAGTATTGGGGCCCAGAATCACAGCATCTGCAAGGATTTGTTGCTTTGCCCTGTAACTCCAGAGTGAGGAAGACATGGTAGAAATTTAATCAGCCTCTGACAGAGTGCAAAGAATTGTTTCTCAAAGCCATGTTGTTTGCATCTTTATGAGGACTTCTGTGAAGTCCGCACTTCTAAGACATTCATGTGAGGCTTGGTGAGGGGGATTTCCAGACATGCACATAATAACCCGTGCACATTAATTTGAGACCTCCCATCAGGAATAAGGCTACCAAATATCCCAAAATCCCCAACAAGTGAGAAATTTCCCTAACGCTGTCCTGACTAAAGATTTCTAAGTAAAATTAATGACAGTTCAAAACTATGGGGAATGGAGGTAGAGTAACTCTGATGGCACATGCAAGAGATGTGTGATTTAGACTTTCTAAATAGACTGTCTTTGTACACTTGTCCTGGACAGCAGCTACCACAAAAGTCTTGTAGAGGTTTGTCTAGAGCTGAATGAACCGGCACCCCACACTGTCAGCAGTTGTGGTGGTTTGGTACACAGAACACTTCTGCAGTCCTAGAGGATCCACCAGCACTAATCACTCTCAAACAACCAGAAGATGCAAAATCACCTTTTTTTTCTTCTTCTTTTTTTTTTTTTTAAGACTGACATAGCCTTTCTGACAGCCCTTGCCTTCATAAAAGATTATTTCTTAGTATGTGTTTACTAAAGAGGCATCAGTTGTGTGTAGTAGGTCTCATTATCTTTGAATTAACCTTTAATATCTTCCAGTGATGAACAGATACAAATATTAAATACAGATAAATGTTACATAGCACAGTTGAGTATTAGAGTCCATTTCTCAAGGGCAGAATTATTTCCCTCTGTGGGTAGTTGCTGCATTTTGTTGGAAAAAATCTGCAAAATACTGCAAGTAGTTTCAAGCACTATAAAGATTTACATACAATGTATGAAAACAATAAACGAAATCTTCCAGAACACTTGTGAAAAAAAGTTATACTGTGTGTCTGTGCTCTTCAGTAGTCTCTGCAGATTTTTTAAGAGTCATTTAGAAATAAAATCCAAAAGGAAAAAAAACATTGTCTTGTTTAGAAAGTATTTGCAGTTGTGTTTCTTGTGTGTGAGCGAAAGATGGATTTATCAGGTAAGAAAAAAATGTAAATTTTCAGTGAGAGTATGGATGAACAGTTGTGTTTTTATCCAGAGCGCTCTATTGCTGTTCTGCTATGAAGAAATTCATAATGCTTTTACTGTACTAGTCAATTGTTTTGTAAGTGATCAAAAATAAAAATAATCTGGAGAAACTTGGAAAAACTAGTACTGTTTAATCGTATTGTTTTACAGTAATTATTTTGATAAATACTATCAAGGCATGCCATTCAAAAATAACAATAGAAAGTAGCTATCCTGAGGAACTCAAAAACCGAGGCTATAAAAAAAACAGAACAGGTGAATTAGTCAAAATTTGAAGGCCAAGGGAAGACTTTGGTAACATGAACAGTTAGCAGGTTTTTTCCTACTCACTACTTAGAAGCCCATGTTGCTTCTCTAAAAAAAAAGTAAAAAAGGAAAAAAATTAAGCCATAAGAAGAGATTTGAAAACCCCACAAAGTAATGGCTATGCAAATTTGATCATGGATGTTTTTCCCAGTTTTAATAGGCAGGGTGAGGAATCACTCAAAAACGTTTGAGAAGCAAGCCAGTGGCTTCAAAAACCCTGGGCTATAAAAGCATCTTTCCTAAAGTCTCCAAATCTATAGTGATCGCTGTAAGTCCATATCTATACCTGAAATGTAATAAGTCCCTTGTTCTTTTATTTTTGCTGTTCTTTTGAGGATTCATGCACAGGTCTGTGAAAGGTAGGTATACTTTGTGCTATGTTAAGTCACTCATTCTTATGGCAGTGCTGACCTCCCAAGCTCAAATACAGTCAAAACAACCTTGCAGCTAAGCAGTCTTGAGCATCTGAGATGCTGCAAATCAATGCACTTTCTGTATTACCTTAAAGCTCTACCTGGGGCAGTGGATGTTATTTTTTTAAATGTGAGCCATTTCTGTACTTTTTAAAATCTCCTTGCTAACATATTCAAGATTCATTTATTTGGGGGCTGGAGGAGAAATTGAAATCAAATTATGCTTAATGCCAATTCTGAAAATACATTTGCTTATTTAATTAACTTATTCTTTGTTGCTAGTTGTATAGTACCTAGTTAGAACAAGGATGTTTTTCATGTCTGTAGCATAACTATGTAAAGCTGTCTGGGAGGACAGCATGGAAATTGCAGGATAATTTTTATTTCCAAAAATAACTCTTGATGTTACACCGCTGAGTTTTAAAATCTTATGAAGTGAATGCTAAGCTTCTAGTGCAAGAAAATCTCCACTAAAAATAGAGTAAGCACTGGGTTGCAAAGGATAGATTCATGTGCTCTGCTTGGCTGTATTAAACACAGTAGATAAGACATTCCTGGGAAAAAAATGTATCTGAATAGCAAAATATCCTTAAGCATGCGAATATTTTGTCATGACTAGAGAACCTTGCAGAAACGTAATGACTTTATAATTAAGGAGTAAAATTAATGCAAGTTTCTGAAAGAGGAGACCCTTGTAGACTAAATTTGTAATTTTCCTGTGTTTTTTTCATGTTTTAACAAATACAGCTACAGAGAATCCTTGGGAAGGAAGATGATTTAAAAACATCTGGAGAAGAAACAGTATTTCAGGTATGAAATAGAGATACATTTTTCTTTACAAAAGGATTGTCCTGTTTGCCATGAACTTTGTTCTTTTTTTTCAAAGTTTTTGGTAAGTATATAAGCACCAGTTTCTATCTGGTGAAGAAAAATGTTTGTCATTTCTGAATCTCCTTATGAAACGTATGCAATTAATGTATTTCGGTACTGTGTAGTCAGTCTTGTTACTTAGTCTCTGTAAGCCTCTGTTTCAAAGTAACTCTCTTCTATTTATGAGAAACTCAGAAAAAACTCTGTATTGCCATATGAGAAAAGATGGCTTTCCAAACAGAAATCAGTATCTTAAACTTACCAAAATGCTACTTTTGCAATAATATCAGCTTATTCTGAGTTAGTTTGAAATGTAATTACTGTCATTGAGATGACAAAGGCAAGAATTGCTTTAGTTAGGTCCACTTCCAGAAAAAAATTATGTAGATGCAGACCAGAAGAAACAATCTTAGAGTATGATCTTCCACCTGGGTTAGAAGTTTCACTGGATTGCAGGCCATTAGCAAATGGCAAATAAATACATCTCATTAATGAAAGGGTCAGGTAAATTCCTGCTCTCCTCTGGCTGTTTTCCCCTGAATCCTGACAGTGTTACCTACCTTCTTCCCAGGTAGATTCTTTGACAGCTGCCATCTTCAGTGTGTAGTCAGCACAGAGGCAAGATACTCTGTAGCCTGGATGAGATTGAATGAGACTGTAAAGGGGGAAGTCCTGAGCATGCTGGAAACACCTCAGAGGAAGCTGATGAATCAGGGCAAAGGAGGGGGAGAGTACAGATGGATCATCTCCATCTATTACTATAACGTGCTGCTTGCATCAGCAGCACTACATTTGTTGCATGCTTAAATTGGATGGTGTAACTGAAGGATATTTTCCTCACCACAAACTTGCTTTCAGTTCTAAACTGAAAATGGGTAATTAGGCATGAGGCAGTGACTGCTCATGTTGGTAGCATTCAATAAGAAGTTTATACAGGGTTCTGCTTTATAAACCTATCATGCATCAGCAGTTTCTACAAAGAGTTGGTCCAGCTCATATTCTTTTTCACCTGCCTGGGGAAAAAATGGAAGTGACAGTATTGCTAACACTTTTAATATTTACTAGGCATAAACAAAAACTCTCTTCTGATGTATAAAGCTTTTGCTCCCTCAGTACGCATCCAGAGTTCAGTTAAAAATTGTTTGACTGACTAATAACCATCTCCTTTCTTGAATCTTTTCATCAGTCACCAGATTAAAATAGCTAGGATTGAGTTGTCTGCTTCTCAAAACCTATTTCAATTGAGACTTAACTGCCATGACAGTGAGAGAAAAACGATCCTTATTCTGCATGAATGCACAGCTATAGTATAAAATTTCCAAAGAAACTTTGACACAATTGGACAGATTTAAACACATAAGCTTATGGGGAGCTAATTAAATACCTGAACCTGAATGTCTTTATTTTGTCTTTCTTCAAATTTTGTCTTCAGAATTCTTCACTGAGAAAAATCTGAAATGATTGTAACTGGAATATTGGACAGTTTCTGAGCAGATTGTAAATGGAATTATAGTATGTTCAAAGGAAGAATTAAATAGCTTTGGGAAGTACAGCTATCTTGAAATTCTTATGGTCTCTATATTTCTACTTGGCAAAGTCCAAGTTACCACTTTTTTCTAATTTTTATTTTCTTTCCTGTCTCAGTCTCTCACAGAAGTTGATGAGAAGCAGTGAATCTGACTATATAGTGTAGTCAGTGCATATGTTTTTACCCTTTATTTTTAATAATTATGGTACTCATAGTATTACTTTCAAGCAAAGCAGATAAAGCATAAAAATACTTTTTTTTTTTTAATTGACTTTTCTTTGAAAGCTGAGATACTGCAACAGAACTTTGGTGTTTGGGATAGTTTATTTCTACAACACTTTCACAATTTGCATGTGAGTTTGCTGTTTTTTCAAAGTAATCCTGGACTGATGCCAGATGGAAAATGTCACTGACTTATGAAAATAGAGTTTAAATAGTAGTCTGCAACATTATTTAAGCAGCAGGTATAGCCAGGTGTGTTCTCTGTACAGTGTATAGACAGAGGTCCCAGTTAATCATTAAATGTATGGAGATACCCCTTAATACATATTGAGATACTGTATTAGGAAACGAAAAAGCAGTTTGTTTGCTGTGTTCCCAGGGTGCTTATATCTGCCTCTTTTAGTGAGATTTTTGCTTACACATCTAAAATTCAAAATTTCACCACTTAATAATGGCCCTTGTATGGGATTGCAGTGGACTTAGTTATCCAGAGAAATATATTTCAATTGAAGGATTTTCTTTTTCCAGTATTATAATTGATGCTGGAAGAAAAGCCAAAAAATCTGCCCAGTCTTAACCAGCCCAGTCTTTTAGAGTTCCTTGCTGACTTTTGCAGAGCAGACAGTCTGATTTACTCATAGCACAGGCGTGCACACAGTGAAGGAGATATGCAGGTAGGCTTGCAAGACCAGCAACCAAGTTCTTTCTAACTAGACTGGAGAAAATGGTGTAGAAGTCATCAGAGGTGGTGACTGTCTCAGCTCACCCATCTTCCCATAGGCCAGAGGAAATGCAGCATTCTGGCTTCCTAGCAGAACTGTTCTGCTTCATATGAGACATCCAGCTGAGCATTTGACCATGCTTCATGGAAGAGGAGAGGCAAACCCTTTGCCTGGAAGTGGTGTAGAGTGTTACAGGAAAGTGCGTAAGCTAGAAGAATTGGGTGTATTTTGAAAAAGGTGTTGCTCGATGAACAGCACCAGTTGCTTTTGTGTTACTGCCCTGAGTTCCTTGGTAGAATACATAGAGTTCTGGTACGGAAAATAATGCTAATGGTTGCAGATATCTACTGTACAGTGCAGTCATCTACATCACTGACTTTGCTCTTGGGCCCTTCAGTTTAGATTAATGAGTTATGAGTAGTTTCAATATCTCTGATTTAATATGCTTTGAGTAATGGCTAAACTTAGAAATATTTTTAGCTGTTGTTAGAAAAGGAATGAAATACAGAATGTTCTACATTTGCTCTTAAAATGGAATTCATGTTGCGAAATACGTTCATTGTCTCATTCCCAAATGATTAAACATATGCTTCTGCATTCCACAATGAACACATTTTCATACAAAGTATCTCATTTACATGTGCTTTTTTAAACATTTAACTAATACTTGGGGACACAGATATTAATCTCTTTTAAACAGAAAACTTTCGAAATAAAAGTCAGAAATTTCAGTCTGACTATAAGCAGTATACTTTTTTTTGGTCCTAAGAGAGGTGAATGATAATCTTTCACACATCACCACTTAGATGGTCAGCACAGGGTTGGACTTTCAAACATTGCAGCATTGCAGTGGATCTCCTCAGCCACAGAGACTGTGCAGGCTATCGTAACCTGCCCATCTGCTCCCTAGAGTTTTTAATTAAAGTTTTCTGCCCATATCTTCAAAGTCTGCAAAGCCCTGAGCCCAGAATAATTAAAGACTGCTTAAACTGAAGCGAGAAATATGGTGGTTTAGAGCTACGCTCTTCTAGTGCATTAACACTCTGTAGCAGGGGTGCAGCACATCAAATTTTGCAAGAATATGGTCCAAAGCTAAAATTAATGTCCCGCACCAAAAGAGTGTGTCATTAAACTTGTTGCCTCTCAGTTCAGATGGAATGCACATTTTTTCTTGACCTGTCTTCTCCAACATGTGTATGTTTTGTATCTCCAGATTAACATTAAATTGTGTTGAAAAGCTTTTAGATACTGTAAACCAAGGAGTACTGCAGTGTTCCTGCATGCTTTAAAGGAAGCTCTCCGGGTGGGTAAACCCCATAAAGAACCAAGCCATGTTGCATCAAAATATTAGAGTGTTAAAAAAATGGCTGGGTCATTGTTTACCTCATAGACAAGGAAATTATTTTATTTTTCATTGTGATCTGATAACATTATTAACCTCAAGAGAGACAAAGAAACATGCTTTCTGACATCTTTCGGGGTATCTATTCTGCAAGTATATTGAATTTTGTGTGGATAGCAAAAGTCTCTCCCATGAGGAATTCATCTGGAAGCCCATTGCGGTCACAGTAGCTTTCCTTTCCATTGCACAGGTGTGAGGCAAGGCCACCCCTTTAGTCTGTGCGATTTAACCTACTCTGAAGCACTTTAAATTGTATAGAGAAGCCAGATAGCAGTGTGGTCTCTGGACAGGCCAGAGAAGACACACAATTTGGCCTTGCATTAACAGCTCTAGTCTTTGATACAAAACAGTAAGAATCTGGTCATAATCTCTGAAAGCTGTCTAGTGCATTTGCTTGTAAAATTAATTGGAATGAACTGGAAATGGCACACATAAGTATGCTCAGTTGGCATTTTGTGATAACTGCAACTTGGGGTGGCAGCCTGAACATGGACTACCTGGGGAGATGCGTTCAAACAGCGAGGTGGGGGAATTGGTCACAGTCCATCTGAGCTGGTTTTAGCGCTGAGAGCGAGGAGGTTTACACAGGCTGAGGATGGGTGTGCTCAGCCTTGGAGGCCAAGTCCACATTAATCAAGAGTGTGCTTCAAAGAACATCATACCTCCTGGGGGGGGTCTTTGCTACACATTCTCTACTTTTGGTGGAAATTAATGTTTTTAAAGTATGGCATAACAAGTAGGCAGGCCTGAATTCCTGAGGGGCCATCCCCAACTGTGTACAGAAGCTGCTTCCCTCAGCTGCCAGCAGTGCTGGTCATGCAGCCTCAGGCTTCTCAGTGCAACAGTGCCATTCCCTGACCGCTTGACGCAGTCAGCCTGCTGGTGGCAAGATGAGTTTCAACGGTTTCTGCTTTTGGCATAAAGTATCTCCTGTAATGTCTACTACCAAATTAATTTTAGCCATTTGGCTGGAAATTGTTTTTTCTGTATCTCTTCATAAACTGATGCAGAACTGTGAGTGACGCAGTGAAAGCTGAGGACATCCATGAAGTTACATTTTCTTCCTTGCTAAAGGCACTAGCAGTACAGCATAGTGATTCCATGGCTTTAGTTGTCATTAAAAAACAACTAATCCCTCGGTAATGGGAAATTATGGATGTTGTTGAATGCTGGATATAAGCTGCTTATTGTTTTGGAAATGCGCCATCAGACTTTTTCCTCAGATACTGTCTGTTACACTCTCTGTAGAGAAAACTTGTGCATCTTTTAGCCTTTCTGTATCAGATCTGATATATTCTTGAATTCTACCTAGTAAGAAAGTGCCTTGCAAAATATTTAAAACTTTAGTGTGGATTTACATAATTATTAAACCTGATTCATCATAGAATGATAGGTTGTTTAATTGTGGGGACCCTCTTGAGGCTGCCTGGGCTTTGCAAAAAAAGACTGCTTTTGGACATCGCGATCTCCCAGTCTCACTAGCTTGCCTGCTTACAGTTCTTTTGACTGGCTGTACCTGGTAGGATTAAATTCATAATTTATACATTTTTAAACCTTCTTTACAGAACTGACTTGTAGGATATATCCCAATAACTTGGAGAGTCTCAAAATGACAGAAGGTTTGATGCTCTTGAGCAGTCTTTGAGGCTAGGTTGCTTAGACTGAAGCCTTCAGGGATAGAAGCCTGGCATGATGAACTGACTCACATAGCAGCAGAAAAACAAAGATCATTTCGGAGAAGTGGACTCAAAATATTTGCAAAGATTTAGTCTTACCTTTGGAAAGATTTGGGACATCAATAGTAGACACTAAGACATTGTTCTCCTTGACACTCTTCTTTTTTCTGACCCCATTCCTCATTTAATCACTCTTCTTCTGTCTTAACCAAAAAAAAAAAAAAAAATTCCAAAATATGTATTACTTTGACAGTTTCTGTTGAAACAAGACATTGCACGGCAAATACCATCTCCCAGGAAGCAAGTTAGAGAACAAGGAACATATTACAGATTTTAGTCATGATGAATGCTTTCCAGTCATGCCTCAGGCATATTTTGCAAGGAAAGGTGGTAAGAATCTAGAGACAGTAAGTCTATTAACACTGCAGATGAGTTTTGAAAATCAGTTAGGTACATTATTCTGAAAATCCTGTCTCACTGTGTGATGTTTCTTCTCAGTGGCACTTGTTGCTGCTTGCTGCAGTATCAGGTCCTAAATGTCAAAAACTCAGTGGGGAGCTAAGGACTAGGTAGGTCTGTGCCCGTGACTCAGCGCAGCATCAGGCTTCTATGTTAACAGTCTGTGTAATGTAATAAGGAAATAAATGTTGTGTTATCTGATCTTACATAAAAAGGAATAGTTGCCTAATTCAGCAGTTCACGGTGCTTTTGAAAAGTGTATGAGGCATTAACATTACCCTAGGAAAATATGCCTGTGTTTGTAATATGTACACACATGTTATTAGTTCCTATAGACTTGTGTGGCATCAAGATGGTCTTCGGGATTCTTTGTCTGAATCAGTGGACCCTGGAACATGTCTGAGTTCCCCACTTGAGATACATGTCCCTGCCCCATCCCGTGCTTGTATCAAGCTGTGTCTCAGAACATCACCATCCTTTCTCCACTCCGTGCCTCAGCTTTCTATGCAGTGCACAGCCCACATGGGTGCTATGGTGCATCCTCCCAGGGCTGACTACCAGAATTCAAACTTTCACTCCATTTAGATAGTAGCTCTGTGACTCAAAGCTACCAAGAGTCTGATCCTTTTTACAGCTCCAGGATTAGGTTACCATTTCATTGTCATTGCCAAGAGACACATTCCAAATGTGAGTTATTCTTTTACCTGAGCTCAGGAGGGTGAGGTGTTGGAAATATTAATAGAGCTCTCATTATCTTCTAACAAAGATTTGTCATGTCAGTACTAATTTATACAGTTCAGCAGCAAAAGCTTCTAATGATTCTGTGGACAAAAAGGAATTATGTACTAACATGTACTTTAAGTTAATAGCATTAACTCTAGGAAATGCAATTTTTTTAAAAAATTTACCCTTAAGCTGTAGTCTCTGTGGTCTCCTATTGCATATTCTGTTTTAAAGAAATGTACTGTTTTCTAGTTTTAAAATACATTTAGCTCTCACTAACATAGTGTTTGGACATCTGCCAGTTCCACTTTGGAATTTCAACTGATAAAGAGGGTAGCCAACAAGTAGGTGCATATTTGTTAGAAATCCAGGGATAGGCTTTGTCATCTTCGATAAGATGAGATAGGTATTGTTTGTATGTCTTCTTCTAGCTTATAACTAGAGAAACATGAATAGAAGAAAAAAACTTTTCCTGTTGCAGACTGTTTTTAAAAGGTTATTTTAAACCTCATTTTTCAGTTTGTTTTCGATACAATACTGATTTTAACATGGAACAATTACATTGGAAGCATTAAATGAGTTTGGTTTTTAAAATTACATCAGCAAATTCATTTCTTGTATTTTTCAAGTCTCCTTTAAACATACAAGCAAAACCCACAAAAAACAGATTAGTATCTCACTGCAGTGAGAAATATGTAGATTCTTCTCTGTTTCTTCTTAGAAAACTTTGCATTCCAACATTAAAAGTTTGGGTTTGAATTTCAAATAAGCATACATGAATTATTTGACTTTTGACTTTCAGAAAAGCATATACCAATGTTTATGCATCAGTCTTCACAGTAATCTGAAGTGTTTAAACTTTAAAAGGATGGATCTTGTGGGTATTTAAATATTCTTTGCCTGCAGTTAAATGATAAAAGTTCAATAAGTACAGTTTGCGTATGACTTGAAAAGTTTTTTTTTCTAGGTTCACTCATGAATAACTTGTATCACTGTCATTTAGGGCATTGTAGGTTGCAGTAGAAATAAGGAATGTTACCTCTTTAACTATAAAATAACTGTGTCACATATGCAGTAAGCATGAAACACACAGTGGACTAATGGGACTTGTTATTGATGATGCTGAAAGCTAAATAACCATTAGTATTAAATCTTATGAATAGACTCTTGTCTTTCATCTTACCTCTTCAACCAGATAAAAGACAGAGGGGCTATTTAGATGTCATAAGAATAGTTTGTTGAAATCCCTCCGGACTTAGAAAAAAAAAGAAAATCTCTCTTCATGTTGCTTAGTATTTTGTTGTGTTCAAAGAAATGCCAGTATGCTAGTGCTGAAAGAAGAATAGAACAGAAATCCAGCATTATGTGTGTTTTTAGGCTTGTTAACGATGCTGTTGAGTTCAAATAACATGCATCCTTTTTCTGTAGAAACCTCTTAATCAGATTTTAAAAATATACATAAAAGTCACTAACAGTGAAAATTTGCAAGAAGTCTTGAAGATAATATTATAATAGAGCACTAGGAATGTTTGTATTTTCTACTTTCGTTTATTAGGCTATCATGAATGCTTTTAAATGGCTGCAACAAATTAGAAATACCTGACTGAACTTTTTTACAAAGATGTTAACATCATGTAAAGCCTCTGTTCACCTACTCATAAAGGTTTTTAAAGATTTAACTATCAATCTTCTCATTTCTAATAATAAAATACATGGAAAGGCGGTTGTAAATTTTACTCATCTTTCACACAGAATATTCAGAAGCAGAACATATAATAGCCAGTTGATGTGGAAGAATTATTCAGCTCTGAGATCCTGTGTGATAGATTTGGGAACAGTAATTAAATTGCAAATAAGTCTTGTGAAATTCCAGTTCAAATAAGTATCTCTAGATTTGTGGTGAATAGATATTAATAATCATACAGTAATAACTAATCATGCAGTTTTTGTTTTATAGGGAGAACTGGAAAGCTGTGCTGTTAATACCATGTTGCTGGTACATTTCTTTGGAAAAGAAGGAAAGGAAAAACTTCGCTATTCTGAGTTTTTCAGGTATTTTTTTGGCTAGCCAAACCTAACAGCAACCAGTCCTGTTCCTACCCCCTCTACTTTGCACCAGCACTGGCATCACTCTGACCTCACACTGATCTGGTTCAAAAAGTTAAGCATGTAATGAAGCAGGAGATTATTCATGATTTTGCATTATTAAATTTCTAGTTTTGCTCCTGGGGTCTGCTGTCTAAAGAAAGAGTTGAGCACCATGATAACTCCAAAGCAGCAGTGGGCCTGGAGGCTGTGAGGGTTGAGACTACCATTCTAGGTAGCTGTGTGATGGCATACCTTAAGACAATATGATTAATGAGTATTTTTCTTGATCACGTCACCAAAAACATGACTGCTGGTCAATTAAAAAAACTTTTCTGAGCTGAGACAACCCCCTCCCCATTGCAGCTGTCATGGTAGGCTACAGGCAACTTCTCTGCTTGCTTCAAATTCCAGCTTCTGTTTGAAACTTCCCCTGTGCCTTTTCCTTTACCCTTTGAACTCCTTTTGCAATGGGACTGTGCAGATACTTTGTGGCATTTGTGTCAACTGAGAATTGAGCCAGATGGTAAACAGTGCATCAGACTGAAACTGCAGTGGTCATTACTCCTGGAAACATAGCACAGTATGTTTCTATTTCAATCTATTTCTATTTCAATCTATTTCAATCTATTTCAATCTATGATTCTATTTCAATCTATTTCACTGTAAGCTTTGAAAAATCAGAAGTTAATAAAAAGTTCTAAGACTGGTGTAGGTAATCATTTAGTTCATATGTCATATACACATCAGAAAGATGGTGTAATCCTTGTCTGCATCAGAGTATGAAGCTCTGCTATGGTTGGTTTTGACTTGAAAACCCAACCAGACATCACCTGTTAGTGTTTTAACTGGATGAGATTCTTTCTTCTAACGTTTATTTGAATCAGTAATGACCACCACCTACACAGCATCACAACTTAACTGATTAAAACAGTTTCTGTTACTTGAGAGATCAGTTTCTCCTGTTAGTATGAACTCCAGACACATCTTGCTCTGTGAACTTGGGCCCAGAATCCAAATGCACAGTCTTTCTTTGAGACAAATGGAAGTTAAGTTCCTAAATACTTGTGTGAATCTTGTCTTCTAGCACAACAGGATGAGAAGATGTAGAAAGATCAGTCTTTCTACAAAAATTATCAGTCATTTACAGACTGGAAAAATAAATTAGGATAATGTGTTTTGCTTCAGTTTATGTTTGGAAGCAGAGAATCTTCGTCACCCCTCTTAAAAATGAATGTTGTTCCAATCAACAGAGGTCTGGGAAATCCAGAGTAGAAAAGGAAGAGAGGCGATTATTCAGACACTAAAAGGTGTTCAGCTGCACTGGCTCTGACATACAGTGGTCTTCAAATAAACAACCTTTCTCTTTTGAAGACCTTGCCTCATTTGGAATCTAAGTAAAATAAGTTTAATATGCCTCCAGCTCTCTTTTCTGTAAATACCATAGATTGTCTCAATGAAACAAAAGGCAGAGAGCACCAGTAAAAGGTTGTGTTTGCATATACACTGTAAACTGAAAAGTCTCAGGTTTTAGATAAAATCCTACATTGACCCACTGAGGCATGACATTGATGAAACTATGTACCTAGTACATTCAGAACGCATAGGTTAAAGACCTTTGCCTACCACACAGATAGAGGCCTGTAATCCAAATCAAACTCCCACATCTTGCTCTTAAAATTTGTGGGATAAGTGTAAGGTTTAATGCAGGTAATTTTTCAACAGTGGCAGTTATGTTTCGTAGAGCTGGAATGTACCTCTTTATCACTGTGTAGACACTCTATCTCATTTGCAACATGACAGTGAAGTTTGTTTAACACACAGAAAGGTGAATAAAAGGATCACTGTCTTTTTAACCTCTGCAAAGATATCACCTTTCACATTATTTTATTTGCAAGTAAATCAAGCACATCATTTCTGGGTTTCTATTGTTCGGAGAAAATGTGATTTCTATCTGATGGCCCCTCATAACATTTTACCTTACGCGGGAAGCTGTTGTTGGCTGTTTGATCAAAGTGCCACACTGTTTTTACAAGAGATGACTGATGAGCTGTACAGACATAGATCATTGTCAAAAGCAGAAAATAATGGTGGTAAATGCTTTTATCATTTTCCAAGTTGTTGCCTAGAAAGCTTTTCCATTGATCAGTGTAGTACCTAATAGAAAGTAGGGGTGATTAGGTTCGATTAGGACACACTAAAACTTGTCACATTAGTTAAATACACAGATATTGCAGTGCTGTAGGGTCCTTGAAACTAAAAAAAAAAAAAAAAAAGCAGGAATGCTTTCTTTGTGAAATTTCACCGTACTTACATGGGAATTCAGAAAGCTGAGACTAGTGCTCTCACCTCATTACTTACATATATTTTCCTCATGCTTCCTCTTTTTCAGTTTGGCTGACATTAAAAAATCTTTTTCTAAGTGTGCAGCCATCTGTATCTACATGTACACCAGTGATGTCCAACCCTTTTAGACCACAGTCCAAACATTTAAAAGATGTCAGACAGCCACAGTCAATATATCAGGGCAATTAATTTGCCCTGTTCTCCTCTCTTTGCATTCAGATGGCACACAGAAAATGGAAACAGTCTACATCTCTTCAGGCAACGTGGAGCTGATGTAAGCCAGCTCTTGTGCCTCCCCTCCTACTGCCCCGAACACCAGAGACACAGTGATATAGGGAGGGAAAATGGTTAAGTATGCTCTGCTCCCTCTGTTTCCAGCTGGTGCATGGTTCTTGGGAAATCAATAGGTAGGTGATACACGCAAGGACAATCCTCAGGGTAGTTTTTCCAGACATAAAGAGTGAGACCGTGAAACAGAATATCAGATCACTTCTCAACCTTTCTTGGCCTGTTGGGCACATGGAAGTTCATAGCTATTTTGTGACGCCAGTCAAGCTCTTTTCTCACTGTCCTATAGAACATAGTCAAAGTATCAGCCAAGCTCCTCCTTTTCATTTCTCTATTGTGCAGCACTAGTGAGGCTCCCACTTCATTCTGCAGCTCCTCCAGGGACTGCTTGGAAGTACTGGAAGCAACCAAGGAAGCACAGCTTCCTATGTCTTTCCCATAGTAACATGGTGATTTCAGAGATCTTAAGGTAGGACTCAAAGAACACATGTTCAGCTCCAGATTGCTGTACATGATTTTTTGCCAGTTGTATAGTCCATAACACAAGGACAATATGGTAATTATTATTAAAAATCCACAACTTCAAAAGCAACAGCTTGTTTCCCAGGCAAAAGTTAGGAAATTTAAGTTATTCTGGAGTATGTTTATGTACATCACTAGTATCAGTGTTGCCTCCTAGTCAAATGCAGCCTGAATCATTATTCTCCTGTATCAGTTTAAGAAAATATGAAACAATATGCAGCAAGCCTAAAATCATGTAAAGAAGGGTAGATTTAATACAAGAAGCTGTAACCAGGTGAGACTTGACTTTCTTCTTGGAAGACATGAACAAATTTCTGTTTCAGATGGCCACCACTCAGTTTTACACTTCAATAATAGTGTTGTCTTCTAATACCAGGGCCTGTCTTAGAGAATGTCAGATTTCAAACATAAAGCCAGAAGCTGTCCAGGATTTCAGGTTTTTTATTCTTTTGCATGGGTTTCCCCTGTGTTCTGAGACTTAAATAGTTTTTGGTCTTTTCCTTACAAAAAATGTTTGACTTGTTCTTTAATTTCCAGCTATATTGTATATACTGTTTTTTATTCTGAGTAGAAAACTATGTAGTTTTCTAGGTATAGCAAGTATTTCTTCTTGACAGCCACTGTTTTTTTCCCTGAAAAAAAGTCCCTTACTGATCTTGTTTAAGTATGTCTAATCCCAAATAAAAGAGGAGACAGTAATTCACTCCCTAAACAGTTTACGACTGCTATGATTTTTTTTTTCTGTAATCTGTCCCTAAGCAATCTTAAATCTCTCACAATCTCCTTGAAGGGAAAACAAAAAAAAAAAAAAAAAGTACAGAGAGTACGGGAAGAATATTCAAAAAACTTTGATTGTTTTATTTTTTCCTGGGATGGCTTACAAAAAAATACTTCCTGGTATGGTTAAACAATGGGCATCTTTTAACCATATGAGGAAAATTAATATTTCAAATCCAATTTATGGCATTTTTTTAAATCTGATTTGTTGCTTCCAAACTTCTCATCAGTTAATAGAATTTTGCACCAGAAATATACTTCAATCATAGTTTCTTTTTTATTTTCTGCTTTAGCTTAAAGGTCACAAATTGTATAACCATACACAAAATTTGCCTTTTCCCTACCTGTCATGTTTCTTTCCTTCAGTATTTTGAATTCCATGGTACATTTCACTTGAAACCTTTCATTTAAGAAACCAGAATGATCTGGTCTGAACCACATTGCTAATGCTGACATTTGTCTGGTGCTGTTCTGTGTTCGTGCCAATGCCTGGATGCAGAATCTCTTTCAGTTAGCATCGTCAGCCAGTGGTGCTTTTGCTGTGACAATAGCTTGTACATTTTGAGTGATTTTTATCTAGGGATTTAAAAGTGCTTTGCAGGTATAGAATATGGTTCCCTCCTTATTTGTCTTTGTACCTACACATGTGTGTATGTGTTTGTATATGTATATAGAGCCCTAATACACATAGAGATTACATCTTGTGCAACCAGGATCAAACAGTGAGGAAGTGGAGATGGGAACAAAATCTGGCTTCATGATTGTGTATTCCTATCATAACTGGATCTGAATATTTCCCAAGTATTTAGTAATGATGTTGAGAAGAATCTTTGTTTCTTCCTTTCCTATATACCTAGCAAAGGAATAGCTTGATTAGTTTCTACAGAATGCTTATAAATGAAAGTGAGTAGGGGTTTTTTTGTTTGGTTTGGAAACATTGAGGACAGTAAATCAAAGAGAGTTTTGCCTGTAGTTCTGAAAATGGTGAGATTGATTAACTGTCTTACTGCTTGCAAAACTGAATTTATAAGCATAGATCTAAATGTTCTCTAAAGGTCAATGTTCGAGCCCTTATTAAATTTCCTATATTCTGTTTTGAAAGTCAGATTGCAAAAAGGCGACCTTGCAGCTGGTTTGCAACATTCTTTTGGTGCAGAGAGGGTTATTAAGTCTTCAAAAGGACTCCAGTGTCCAAAGAGGAGCTGAAGCAGAGCACAAATGCCAGGGTGGTATATTCACCACTATCTTTGTTAATTTTCCTTCCTATAAATCAGTGTGACAAGAACTGGTCAGTTCTGTATTAGAGTGTTAAAGCTTTGCACAGACTTCCAGTTCAGGTCAAGAGGTATAGGAAAGAAAACTTTCCCTAACCTTTCCTTTTGCATTTCATTCTGCTTCTTTGTGTGCCATAAGGAATACAACGCTAGCACTTCATTGCAGTATTTCAGGTCAGAGGGGGAATAGCTGCATTCCTGAGGTCTCCCCACTTTTATTACATTTTCACTTCTATTAAAACTGAGTTGCCAGAAAGTCTTGAGAGACTCCCTCTTTCTATAATAGAGCACATTACAAAATGAGGGATAAATCCTGATAAGGTTTCTGGATGCTGTTGTAACATGATAACGAATTTGGCCATTGGCCTTCAACGTGGGTGTTTTAGACAGTGTGGATAAACCAGGCTATCTTAAAGAAGGTACTGCCTGTTCCCAGCTTTTTCTCCATCTTATAAATCTGTGAGTTACCTTTGCTTTTTGTTATTTGGAAAATTAAGGTTTGCTTTTATTTTCAAGCTACTATAGCGTGAGATTGTTACCAGTCTAATTATTTTTGAATTGTAGAGCACATCTACAATCAGAGTCCCATTCCCGTAGCTGAATTCTGGCTCCCTTCAAAGTCCCCAGCCAAACTCCCACTGACTTCGAGAGAGCAGGAATTTCATTCCTATTCTTGTTTTTCCTAATGTCTGGAGAATTTTTTAAGGAATTCGCAGCTGAAACTCATCGCACTGAGATCCAGAAGATACAAAAGCAAGTATCCCTAGCGGTGTCTTGGCATTTAAGTATCAAGTTTTACTTTCTAACCAGAAAGTTATTTTTAATAAGTTTTAATAACTTTCACTTAAAAAAAAAAACCTCATTAGGATTTTTAACTCTCACATCTGGGAATAAGAGTGACCTAGAATGCTGATGTGATGATTCATAGTATTTTAATTCTTGGAATATGGGAGGCTATCACATATAAATTTTAAATTGCATATTTCAGCTGCTGCTCTAAGTAGCATTTGGTATGGCAGGAAGTCTTCCTACTCTGGCTTGCCAGGAGCAAGCCTACAAGTTGAAATGAAATATCTGTTAATTTTTCTTGTACTTAAATAAGTAATTCCCAATTCCCTCTTCTAATCTGCATAGTGCATCAAGATGCATGACTCTTGTGCCACAGGAAGGGTGCGGTGTTGTTGCCCCAAAGCAACTGGAGAGGGCAAGAACCCAAGCCCGAGAAAAGGCAATGGAAAACCCACAGTGGGGCTGGGGAAATTTCACTTCATTTGCTGTCCAACTAGAAGAAGGTGCAGAGACAAGAACACATCAAAAATGCCACAGTCAAACCCTTCACTTTCCTCTTTGGCTTTGCTGCACCTTTCAGCTGGGTGATGTGTGCATCTAGGTGGGGCATCCACTCTTTCCTCAGCATGTAGAAGTGCTTGGTCTTTCAGCTGTTCTGCCTTTATTGGGTATGGCTAGAAGGCAGGTCACAGAGGGTTTTCTGCTTAAGGAGATGTGATATTTAGAATAAGATGGATGAATGTGTCGTTTGTCATCAGCTGTGGCTACTGACCAGTAAAGCAAATGAGAGTTAGCTCCCCAAGATAAATAACTCATACTTTCAATAACAGACCTTAAGTCTGTTGCAAAATGTGTCCACCTTTCATAGATTAAAGCCAAGAAAATAAAACGCATGGTGTCTTGTTTCCCTACATCCATGTTTTAGGCATATTTCTGTAAGTGGCCTCATTTTCAGCAGCTTGTTCTCCCTCAGACCAGACGTTACATGGGTTGGAAACAACAGTCAGAGATGCAGTTACTGTTCCACATGGTCTCTGCTGTGACTTCCAGCCAAACACAAGCCGCACATCCCAGATACCATCTACTTCTTGCCTTTGGCCACTCCCAAAATGCAGCCAAGTGGCCCTAGTCAGCCTCTGCTGGACTGGCTCCATATGCCTGTGCCATCCTCTCCCCCTGCAGACAGACCTCACTTCCCAGGATCCAGGGAGACTCTTGTGGGGTTGTGGCAGGACTGTTTCTGCCAGCCCACGCTGGCCAGTCTCCCCTGCACATGCTGACTGCTGGGCTGGCCAGAGCCAGCCAGTCATCTCATGAGTTACAAGGACAGGAGCTGTGTCTGAAAACTGCAAAGTTTTGCAAACTGTGCAAGTCAGCGCTCAGTGGTCTGTAAGACAAGGGGCTTCCCCTTCATGGTGGTGACACAGGTGTTTCATTCCCATGTGAGAGGAAGAGTCAGGGGACTTGAAAGTGAGCCAGGTCTTAAGGTGGACTGTGGAGGAATATGCCTCAGTGTTTGACTATACTATGGAAGCCTTGTAACCCCTTTACTGGATCAGAAAAATGCCATATAAAATGTGAGAGCATATCGTACCCCTTCTCAGTATTACCCTAATAAAACTCTAGCCTGAAACCTAAAATCATGTCCACTGTCAGGCTTTCATCTACCTGCATATCCTGAGCTGTGAAGCATTTGTTGGCCCTTTATTTGCATGTGCAGCTCTAATTATTAAAGGAAAAAATTCAAGAGAGCACTTAATGCTGTAACAGCAGTCTTCAGCTAACCCCTTACAGACTTCACAGACCTTCGAGCTACTAATTGTCCAAGTGATCTCATTAAAGAACTAAAGATAGCTGTGCGGACTAAAATGCTGTAATTTCAGGGGGAAGAATTCAAACCCAGTGAGGCCATGCAAACACTGATGAGCAAATGAGCCTCTACTGGTATTTGCTACATAGACCTTAGCTGTCCTCTTCTCCAACTAATTGCTTTGTCCCAATATAGGAGTATTTCATTCTCTCCTGTCAGTAATTTTTGCAACTCCATAATACAGGGTTCTTTCAAAGTACCAAAGGGATTCTGAAAAGCATCACTGTGTTTTTAACCTTTATTTATATTTTTAAATTATCACTTGCTTTTGGATTGCCCCATTTCTGAAATGGAAATTACCAAATGGATTGCACAGTATTGTCTTCTACTTTCTCAAAATTAATATTACCCAGAAGAAATTATAATGGCCATGTAGACCAAACTGGGGGAACAAAGCTACAACTCTCCTTACAGTTCTAAGCTGTGTACCTGCAGGTTGTTACTTGCTTCTCATGCTGCTTTTTTTTTTCTTCCTAAAAGAATGGGTGTCTCCTAAAAGTCTTGATGTTCACCCCTTCCTTTTTCAGACAGTTCTCTTCTTACCTTCCCAAACAGCTGCAACATCATTTTCTGTGCTCTTTCAAACTCTGTATGTGTCAATTGTAATCCTCTCTAATCCATCCTGTAGTGAGCGCAGAACTGATTTGCCAAACTTCTCTTTGCAGTTACGATCTTTGAGGCTTTTAGTCATCATTTTCTGCAGTCATGATTTCAAGTTTCCTCTTTTGTTTCACCGTTGTGATTATTAGAGCCTCATCTTTCTAGGCACTTTCCAACCTTGTCATTCCTCTCTTATTAGTATGAAATTTCATAAATCATGTCAGGCCTTTAGTTACCATGTCCTTTTTCATTCATTCATTATAATACTGCCTTACCAATTATTTTATCTCATTATCTGCACATTTTTAACATTAGTCAAAACTAGATGCCAAGTGTATCTGTAAATTATAGTAGCAGCAGCCATCTGTGCAGACTTAGAGAGCACCCTACTGGTGCCATTATTGAAATGCAGCAGCAGAAACAAATCTACATGCACAGGTAAAATTAAACCAGTGATATTTTAAACAGTGATATTGACAGTATCTGTGATTAATAGTTTCTGCTCCATTTAGTAACTAAGGTAGTAGCAGTGATACAGTGATGCAAGTATCAACTGTTGGATAATATCTGTTTACACTTAGATTCATGGAAAATCTGCAAACAGAAGTCCAAGAAATGGAATTCATAAAGTTTTCAAAGGGTTTGAACGTCATGAGAAAAGAAGACTTTGCAGAATGGTTACTGTACTTCACTGATGAGGAAAACAATGAAATTTACTGGCAGAATGTGAAAGACAGATTTGAGGCAGGAGAGGTTGGTACATAGAGCATGCTTTGTTTTGATTCTTCATTTGTATATACAGGTTTTCATTTGAATACAAGGATCTAATAATGTAACTAGCTTCCAAGTTAATTATTGCAGCCCTTGAATTTTATGCAAATAAGAACAATGGTAATTTGCCAACTGAGAAATACAAATATTGATGATGAGTAGGCAATCACACGTAAACACTAGGTCCCACCAGATTTAATAAAATAGATTTCCTGGGGTTTGAATGTATTATTCATTATGTATCATCTGAACTCTGTGGTACTCTAGAATATCAGTTTGGAAGAATTCAAGACTTTTTGCAAGTTTACAAATAACCTGGAAGACTTTTCTATTGCCATGCAGATGTTTACTGTAGCCAATCGACCTGTTAAACGGGGTAAGTGCTGCACACCTTTTGTATGTATTTTTTTAAAAAAGAAAAAAATGCATTTTTTGTTATGGAATTAATGTAAGTTATCCAGAAGTATCCCAAAGTAGCACTGTGAAGTCCAAATAATAGTATAGTGCTCTTTATTCTGAATTAATTCTATTTAATAAAAAAATAATAATATAAAGTTCCAAAAATTGTTTGATATGTAAGTTCTAATGTTCTTTCATATGCTGGACCACTGACAGCAGACTAAACCATAGAATCATAGAACAGTTTGGGTTGGAAGGGACCTTAAACATCATCTAGTTCCATCCCCCTGCCATGGGCAGGGACACCTTCCCCTAGCCCAGGTTGCTCAAAGCCCCGTCCAACCTGGCCTTGAACACTGCCAGGGAGGGGGCAGCCACAGCTTCTCTGGGCAACCTGTGCCAGTGTCTCACCACCCTCACAGTAATAAGTTTCTTCCTTATGTTCAGTCTAAATCTACTCTCAGTTTGAAACCACTTCACCTTGTGCTGTCACTACAGTCCTTGGTGAAAAGTTTCACACTGTCTTCTTAGTCCCCTTAATATATTGAAAGGCTGCAGTATGGTCTCCTTGGAGCCTTCTCTTCTCCAGGCTGACTAACTCCCAACTCTCTTGGCCTTCCTTCACTAGAGAGGTGTTCCATCCCTCTGATCATCTTTGTGGCCTCCTCTGGACTGGTTCCAACAGGTCCATGTCCTTCTTATGTTGGGGACTCCAGAGCTGAGCACAGGACTGCAGGTGAGGTCTCACGAGAGCAGAGTAGAGGTGGGGACAATCACGTCCCTCAGCCTGCTGGCCACACTGCTCTTGATGCAGCCCAGGATACAGTTGGCCTTCTGGACTGCGAGCACACATTGCAGGGTCATGTCCAGCTTTTCATCCACCAGTACCCTCAAGTCCTTCTCCACAGGGCCACTCTCAGTCCAATCTAAATTCTAGATTAGGAAGGATTTATTGAAACAATACATGCTTTAGTAGCAGTTCATGATAACAGTGCTTTTTCCTTATAGTGAAACCAGTTTTTTGAGGAAACTAAACAATAGAAATCTCTTCTTCTGCAGGGTCTGCAACATCTTGCTGTGTTTTATTCCTCCATACTGCCTTCTCCATATGCTTATGTAGTGTTATGTGATCATGACTATGAAAAAATACAATGTAGTGAAGTGTTTTTCGAAATAAAGATTTGGAGGAGGGAATTTGTTTCCTTTCCATATATCAGAAATAGGAGCAATGCAACAGAAGTTTTGTGGACATACAAATGCTTTTTGTAATAATCCTGAGGTTGTTACTTACTTGTTGTACTTGAAGGACAGCTCTCATAACTTATTTGAAAAGAGCAACATAAAAAGTTCCTAAGGAAATTTGATGACACATTAACATTCATTGAAATAAATATTTGATGGGATCATGTGAAAAAGATGAGAGAAATATGAGAAGACAGGAAGATAATTCAGTATTCTTGAGAGAAATGTTTGGATGGGATTTGAACCAAAGAAGGCCAAAACTGGGGGAGTTACAACTTGTGACTCATCACTAGTTAGTCCAGGCTTCAGGAAGAATTTCATTTCCACAGCCTTTCTGGGCAGCTGCTGTAGTGCTTCGTGAAAACTTATCTTCTGTGTCAAACCCTTGGTGCAACTTACAGTGAGGTAAAACACATTTACCTATGTGCACCTTTGAGAAAAATATGGCACGCTCTTCTCTGTATAACCTTTTAGGCAGTTGAAGGCTGCAGCAAGATCCCCCTTTACACTTCTGTTCTCCCCAGCTCCCTCAGCTTCTCTTCCATCATGTACTCCGGTTCCCAGCTGGGTTCATGCCCTTCCTCTGTCTGGTTTGACATCTTTCTTCTCAGGGGGGAGATAGATTTTATTTGTACAAGGGGTACAAAGAATAGAGAGGTAAGAGGATGAATTAGTGGTGAAATAATAGTCCTAAGTAAGGTATAGGAGTTTAGCTCACTTCTCTATTAAGTATCCCATTTTTAAGTCCCAGAGGATGATGAGGCCAGCAGTTGGTGTTGACTCTGATAATGTTTCCCTGTAAACATTTATTCCTACCCAACAGACAGTTTTGACTCTGTTTATGCACTGAACCATACTATGATTGAAAACAGTCAGCTCCTGAGGTAGCTCACGGATGTTACATGTATACATGTCTGATCCTTTAAGTTCTTTGTTTCACTGTTTGCATGTGTGTATATGTGTGTATTCACACACATATGAGTATTTATCTAAAAATAGGACAGTTCTTTATTCCTTCCTTTTATTCTCTTTTTTTTTTTTTTCCATTCTAAGTTAGCAGCTTATCTTTTCTCTCTGATAAGGTGGCCCTTCCTGGTTTGAAGATTATTATGATCCATCATTTTAGAAGATCTTTCTCCTTTTCTTCATATTCTGTTCAAAAAAGTGCAGTGCCATCTCTGATTTATATTTAGCATCAAGAGCTAAAACAGTTAACATCTTTTAACATCACAAACTTAAGACTTTTATAAGCATCCCATATTTCATGTCCTTTCCAAATTGTGGTATATCCTTTTACAGAAGGATTTTCCACTTAATTATATTTAAACCAACTGTAAATTAATCAACTCGATTTATACAGGAATTGTTCAAAGAGGCAAAGATGAGAACTAAGTCAGGAGTGCCCTTTACTCTGTTAAGCTTCAGAATTAATATTTATAGCACTATTTATAAACAGCGCTTGTTTATGAAAGCAGAACCACGTTATTACTATATCTAGTATTATATAGTATATAGTAATAACTGTATTTACTTGGACAACTTGCTGTAATAATCTACAATACAGCTATACTTCAGTAACCTGCAGTCCCTTGTTGAAATTCACACTTCTGTGATGACTTCAGAAATGCATCCAATTCATGTGTTGTGATTGTGCTTGCTGTAATAAACAATAATCATTTCACTGTTACTATCTGCTGTTTTATGACAACCCCACACATCTCCTCATCTTCCTTGAATGAAAACTCTAAATTCTTTACACTACAAGACCAAAAGTGGGGATCGTAGGTATTACTGTAATGCACATAGTGGTGTAAAGAAAGCAAACCAAAAAGCTGAAGAGGAAAGTAGATCTCCAGAGAGGTATGACAGCTTTTTCTGCCATAAATCCTCATAAACTCTTCAATCATAACTTAAGAGAGGGTAGCTTACTGCTTTAAAAAATAGAACTACAGGTATATAAATCCATGTGCTGTAAACAGTGTGTTGAGTATTTGACAGTCTGTGTTTCTATGGAGTTGCTGAGGGGATTGTTGATTGAGGTGGAGAATATCATAAAATACTGTTCTCTGATAAGAAGAGTATTCTTGCAGAATGAATTGGCATGAAAATGGTGCAAGATAAAATGGTAGTATTTTTAATGAGACCATAATGAGGCAAACACTTATCATCCGTATGCACAAGTGTGTGCACACAGCCAAAAGGACGTAAGTTTTCAGCATGCAGCTACTTCTAGCAAAAATGCTGTTGCTTGAGTCGTGCATTTCAAGAGTTTGTCATACAATTAATAAAGCTAGTGTTATGAAAGATGAAGCAAGCTCGAGAACGCATGAACTTAGGTCTCCTAATTTACTAGTTCACATGTCCCAAATTCTCATTAGGATACCCATGAGACATTGTAAATTGCACAGAATCCTACTATTTATGTGCTTTCCAATTTCTTTACAAGTTCACAGTCACCAGTCATATAATATTATGTCTTTACTAGCTGAGTTCAAGAGAGCAGTGAAGGTAGCAACAGGACAGGAGCTCTCGGATAATGTTTTGGATACCATCTTCAAGATTTTTGATCTAGATGGAGACGACTGCCTCAGCCATGGCGAGTTTCTTGGAGTCCTGAGGAACCGAATTCATCGAGGTTTGAGGGTAACAATCTGACATCATTTTTTTTAAATACCACAGATGACTGCTACAGCTATCTTGTTAATACTTGTAGAAACACAAGTAGAGATAGTGAATAGCAAGAACTTATATTTTAAACTGAATACTCCTGGGAGGAGTGCTGCCACCAAGAACTTGTTATTATGCATGTGAACTATGGAAGCAGCAGCACTGCATTACATATTATATTTACACAATCTGTGAATAAGTCTTTTTTGTGTAAATGCTAAACATGCTTTAACTTTATTAACAGGTACCTCAACAGCAAGGCATTCAAGGTTACTGGAAGTGTGTGAAGAGAGAAAGCATTAAAGGAGCCAAAGAAGTGTGGAAGCAAGCTGGGAAAAGTCCTTTTTAAAGCAGTCCATTTGTTTTTTTTCTATAAGTGTAGTTATTTAGGGGAGTTTGTCTGTGCTGTTTACGTAATGGCTGAATCAAAAATACTCTTCTTTTTTTGTTACTGTAGTTTAATTAACCCAGTTTCTAATGCAATGATTTTGTATTGTTCTAGTACGATCAGTTTGGTTTACAGAACTGTTATCACTTTTGACCTCCATACGGAAATACTCTTGTTCTAGGCAATAGTGTTGTTTACTCCTCTGTGGAGTCTGACCCTGCACTGTAGCATACAAGATATGCAGGATTTAATAGTGGCCACTGGCAGGAACATCACAGCAGTATCATACCCTGTTGGAAGAGTAGACATCATCTCAGCCACTGACATAGCAGTTCTCTTTCTCTGACAAGGACAGAAGTCCAAAAGGCAAATCACTTGCACAATCCATGCAAATCAAGTTATCCTAAATCAGAAAAGAAAATTCATATGGTTCATGCCCTCATTACTGTGAACTGCTCATGTGCTAGTTCTTGATGGATGATTCCACCAGATCCTGTGTGGATATCTGGTTTGTCTACCTTCATGATGATAATATTAAACTGGAAATACAAGACTGTTGATACAGGCTTTAAAAGCTGTACATTGATCTATGAATGTGCATTGAGTCTCTCAGACCTCTTCAACAAATACTATGAATGCAAAGCAAAAATCCTCATTCAGTTATAAACAGTGGTAGTTACAATTTGAGTCATAACTATTTTGCTTTAATTGTATTGCAGAAGGTGAATGTGTAGCAAATAGTTGCTTTATCTTACTAAAGGTTGTGACAGGGAATGCTGCAGTATCTCAGGAATTCAAGTTTATAATAAGCAAGGGTTGGGGGAGTAATAAGTCCAATGAAAAAGTAAATACAAATATTTATGACTCCAAAATGCAAAGTTAGACATAGGATCTTAAACAGTAAAACAAGGAATAGATTAAAAAAAAGACCCATTTAGCAACTGTAGATGAACATTTTTTGGCTATAACAGAGTGTACATCTATGTGTACACAGCTGTGCACGTTGCACATTTTTTCCTTTCTTACTACCTTAGAAGCCAATAGTCTCAGGTCCAGATGAGTCTTCCTAGTTGGCCACAATATATAGGAGATAGACTTATCCTGTAAAGCTCTCAAGGTTCTTCCTCTTTCCCCCTCTCAGATGTCTGACTTGTCTTTGCTGGGGTAAAAGCTTAACCTTTCAAGACAGGTTTGTGATAACAGACTCAAAAGATGGAATAGGGAAATGTCTCAAGAAAAACAAGAAATCTCACCACTCTGTGAGGACGTATCCATCCCTTTTAAGCATGACACTAGCTATGTTATTCTCAAAGTTGTATATAAGCTCAACGGGAGATGTTTTGTTGTAATTTCTTTGGGTTTTGGTGGGGGGAGTCTTGAGAAGAGCAGAACCTTCCATGGTAGATAGACATCAGAGCAGCCCTCACTCCGAGGAGAGACAGGAGAGTCTGCATTAGGAAACCATAAAGATCCCACCTAAGGAGTACTGAGATTACAGAGAAAGTATTTGGTCCTCCTACCTGAGCCTCAGTGCAGTGGTCTCTCCTAGGGAAATAGAGTGGGAAGCTAGCAAAGCAGCTCTTCTCTCTACAGCCTCCACTCAGAGCTTTAATTTAAATTGTGTTAAATAGAAAATGCTTGTATTCTTGTCCTCTGTGGACATGCACCCAGGGTCACCCACCAGAACAAGAGCATCCCTGTGTGGGGACCTGAGACTGTCTGGAAGTTCAGGCACCAGTGACCGTCAAGGATCCTTTTTCCCCCAGAAAACAATCCAAATGAAATGCAATGCAATAAATGCCTCAGCCACCCCACTCAATCTGAACTCATGCACTGTGCTGTGGGCAACAAGAAATAAGATAGCTGGTTTACTTTGTGCATTTGGAAGTTGCTTGCTGCTTCTGGGGATGGGAGCTATGACTGAGAGAGAGCTCACAGGAGCAAAGGTGGGGCAGTGGGACTGGCATCCGAGCACTGCAGCCAGCTTCACGTCACCAAAGAAAAAGACACAATTGAGCAAAGCACTTCTATGTCACAAAAGTGTGTGTTCACCCAAAGTGTGCTTTGTTCCCGCTCTGGAACAAAGGCTTGAATGCAAGGCTGCCTTTTACTTGTTGCTGTTAATATTTTGGCAATTCATGTTTACTTTAGAAAGGAGATTATTATTTAACATTTTATTCTGTGTAATGTTAATAGCTTTATGATAGTTTTTATTACTTTTGTGGTTTCTTTTGTTTACTAATTACTTGCTTACTACAAGCTGTTTGGTTTTTCTTTTGGCAAAATCAATTCATTTAGCTTTAATGCATCTAGAATTCCTCATTGCTCATGTGTATCTGGGTTTGTGCAATTGGCAGTATCTGCTTTCAGCAGTAAGTTACTAAAAACAGGATTTCAAGTTTTACTTTTTAATATAAGTTTTGGTGTGAACTTCAGAGGAAAAAGGAAAATAGATATGCTTATTTTTAAATTAACTATGTTCCATGTGTGTGTAGTAAAAAGAGAAATTAAATGATTGATTAAGAGTTAACATAGAATTATGAACCTGTTTCAGAAGAAGTTATCCTGAAAGTACATCCAGGAAGGAACTCCTTTGAAGGCCAGAGAAGATTTGGCCATCAGGCTTGAAGAATCAGACTCTGTGTTTAATTTGTAGTCTATTTTTATTTGTCTTAAGTAAAGGCTTTACAAAACAGTCTTAAAATAATTTCTAATATGTAGTATCTTAGATTGAAAGAGCTGTTTACGTAACTGTTTACATGGCCTTGTCTTTTAAGGAATCCATCATAGTTTTAGCATTAGATGTTTTAGTTCCTTTTAGTAACTGTATGGTATTTGCAACCTGTCTATCAGCATTACTCATCACAATTTAGTTAAAAGTTCATGCTAACTAGTCAATCTATCAGTTAAACTTACCAGTTATTACTTTTTTAATGTTAGAAACTCTTCCTCTGAACAGAAATATATAGAAAAACTAAATAAAATTTAATTTTCTTTTTTTAAATCTCCAACATTGCATCTGAATGTTATGTGGAATAAAGGTGAATACATTACAAATTGCAGAAGTCTCAAATTGATTTCACATTTCAAAAAGATACACAAGGGTGAGTAGAAGTCATTACCGCATACAACTCATTTACAAATTTTAGTTGTATCCCCATAACAATACTTTTTACATTTCTCTGTTTAGTATAAGAACATTTACTCTTCATTTCTAAAAGAAGCAAAGGCAAGAATGCAGGGTGACATACTAGAACTAAGAGAAACTGATTGATTCTTTCTAGAAATTAATTTTGGTGTCTCAATTTATGCAAGCCTCTTTTTAAAAGCAAAACTCCCTCTTGAGTCAAATGAAGTTGGTAAGGTTTAATAAATTATGCAACAATGAGGAGTACATATTCTGCACATAAGAACTGAAAAATAGAAGTTTTATCATGATGTTATATGGCTACATCAAAAGCAAATCTCTGATTTACTCCATCTCCTTCAGTGTATTGTCTCCTTTCAGAGTTTACACAGGTTGCCACTGATTGTGTCTGGAAATGTGGCAGTGTCTGATCTGAACTTGGGTATCACCAGGATATGCTGGCTTGTCTGTTGAACCAGATATTATTAAAAAAGTTAACGGTACATTCATTCCTAATTTGAAGCTTTCGGTGGAGAATATGTAAGGTTTATGTAGTTTTAGGAATTAAAAATGTTTTGTCTCTGGACTCCAGGGTGTCTCAGAGCTTGTGGAATTTTGGGTGTAGATATCAGACCATATCTTGACTCTGAAGAGTTAACAGATTGCACTTGAGTTACCTAGAAAGCAGAGATGAGACAATAAAGAAGCCAGGCCATGAATTGCAGTTTCATGGCACTTCACTCATCCAGTAAGTATAACTGAAAAGGATCACTGCCCAATAAAGGACTGGAGTAGGAAAACCCCCAGTATTTAGAAGAATTATTTTAAAATTCGGGCATATTAATCATACTTTGATTTAATGTCAGGGTTTAACCCCAGCCAGCAACTAACTAGCCAGCTCACTCCTCCCCTCTCCCAGTGGGATGAGGAGGAGAATTGGAGAAAAAAGTAAAACTTGTGGGTTGAGATAAGAAGTTTAATAAATAAAATAAAATTTAGTATAATAATAACAAAATAATAATAATTGTAATGAAAAGGAATAGATAAAAAGAGAAAGAAAACCCAAGAAAAGACAAATGATGCACAGTGCAGTTGCTCACCACCTGCTGATCAATGCCTTAGCAGTGATCTGCTGCCCTGCCAACTCCCCCCAGTTTATATACTGGGCATGACATTTTGTGGTATGGAATATGGTAGGGATATCGCTTTGGTGGTTCAGGTCAGCTATCCTCCCAGCTCCCTCCCAGCTTCTTGTGCACCTGCTTGCTGGCAGAACATGGGAAACTGAAAAGTCCTTGGCTTAGGATAAGCGCGACAGCAGCAAGTAAGACATCTGTGTTACCAACATGATTTTCACACTAAATCCAAAACACAGCACTGTACCAGCTACTAGGAAGAAAATGAGCTCTGTCCCAGCTGAAACCAGGACACTTAAGCATAGAAATGGATCAATAAATGTACATAGGAGTTTAAAAACAGTTTTCTCATGCAAGAGTTCTCATGAGAGAGTGCAAGCATGTCTCATGCCTTCAGATTTAATCTTTCATATAAAACAGTCACAGCTGGGTCAGAAAACTACTCCAATGCAGAAAAAACCTTAAGTCCTGAACAGAAAATACATGTCCAAATGATGTTGTGGTCATTATTAGTGAGATCCAAGCTGACCAAGCAACAGCTCCTGTAATGCAGCTGGTCACAAGGGAAGCATGAAGATGAAAGTCGTGGATGTAGACACAATTACCCATAGCTGACCACACAAACTCAGAGAGAAACTGAAGATGTCACCCAAGAAGAAGTGGAAAGCCCTGTTCAGGACAGGAAACCTGAAAGTCTTTGAGCAACAAAATTCATTGGCAAACAAGTGCATGTTCCGTCACTCTCCCGCTGTTTGAGGGTTTCCTGATGGCTTTGTTGATTAAGCAATTCCTAGTTGGTTCAATAATATAAAAATTATGCAACATACCCAGAGACAGATTTCCCATTAGGCTGGTATTGGCTTAGTTAATAACCTGTCAGTTCATTAACCGGAGAGCCCTAGCGCAGAGCTCAGCTCGCTGTCCTCAGCAGCCATGCTGCTGCTCCAGCACATGGGCCTCCCCAGGGAAGCTGCTGAACAGTGCACCCATTCGCGTGGTTTTAGAAAGAATGCCTCGTGCCCTGAAAAGCAAAAGCCATGCTTTTCCACACCCGCATACCCGATGTGAAGCTTATCCTTTCCTCCTCTGCCCCGGCTAAGGGCAGCCAGGCCAGCCTTTCCACGCTGAGCGAGTGGTGGAAGTAACAGCAGGCAGCAGGCTGTGGGAGCATGGGTGCTGCACCCTGCAAAACAGGGGGTTTCTGTTGACCCCATTTCAGACACACAGATTTGAAAAACTGGGAGGAGGGATGCTCTGTGATTAATGCAAAGAAACGTGTGGGGTCTTTGGTCATGTGATTTCAGACACCAGCTAGCTGCTCTCAAAACACCCTCTGGAGGACCTGGCCTTTCCCCATGAACTGCAAAGGGGGCACAGCAGATGAGCTTCACTGGATTAAACTTGTACTTGTGAAAGCCGCCGTTCATCATTGTTAATGGACCCTGAATGCAAGTACTTGCATTTGGACGTTTTTTGTTAGACTGATGTGCTATTGCACGTGAAGGGTGAAAACTCTTAGGAGCTCTTTTAAAACTTCCATGAGTTTGGACCTAGAAGAAGTAGGCTTTGGAATCGGGACCATCCAACAAGCAATCTCCTGGGACAAGGCTACAGGGTTGTTGTACTGCAACTGTATGCCTCAGGTCTGCTGCTCTAGGGAAAATTTGTCAGTTTTAATACTACCCCATGGAGCAACTGGTAGCTCTAAATGACCCCCCCAAAAAACAGTGATTTTTAAGACTTGTCAATAAAGTGTTTTAAAATTTAAATTTTTTTTCAGGATACAGATTTTTTCAAATTATGTGGCATCTTACTGTGGTTCAATCTACTTTGAAATTGATACTATTAGAATAAGTGAACATTAATAAAAACATGTGCATCTCTTAAATAATGCACAGAAGGTAATTCTTAGAGCAACAGTAGCAGAGTCACAGGACAGAGAATTACATTCAGTGTTGAAAAGATACCAAAATGTAATGTTTTGCCACTAATGTTTAGAAAAAGAGATTTCAAAAGAAAAGGAGACTAATTAAATGATAAGTCCTAAAGTTAAAAGAAATAAAGCTTTTTTAAATGCTCTTGGAAGAAATTATAATTTAGTGGACATGAATATCACTGAACAAAATGACACTAGGAAAGCAAGGAATAAATCAATATGGCTGAAATTAAATTTTTCAAGACACTGTTTGAGCAAAAGTGTATCTTCATGATTTAGAAATTTGACCTAACACAAACAAGGGCAACTAATCACTCACAGTTGGTGTGTACAAAATTACATGAGCTGAACTGGAATGTGAAGAGCAAATGCTTACACAATCTCAGTTAGGTTTATGTGTATATCAGAAACATGAAGCCTCCAAAAAAAATCGTCTGATATTACCAGGAGCAAATAATAAGATTCCTAATGAGACAAATTATCATTTTGCATCAGTCTCCGTCTAAGAGGCTGTTTGGGATGCTTCTGCCTGAGCATTTCATTTTCCTGGAATTTAAGATGAGCTACTCTGACAGGAAAAAAATATAGAAGCAAAATGGAGATTATATTGTTTGAGATGATGAGGTCTAAATAGTACAGACAGAAATTCTGAAAAACTGGAGTGTTTGCATTGTTTTGCTCTAAGAGACCTTTCAAAAAGCACAGCAAATGTTGGTAGCTGTATTTTTAATTTTCAAAAAAAATTGAAGGGGATGATACAGTAATTCACAGTGCAGTAAATTTTGCCACCTGTTCCTGCAAACCTGCACCAACTGTGTTGCAAATAGACCAACAAACATCTGGAAGACTCTGCAAATAGACCCTAACTGGTGCTGAGGCTGCAAGGGGAAATGTTTCACTTCTCTCATGCAGCTCATTCTGTGGCTAAAGCAGGTGGGCAGCCAATAATGGAGGTGTGAAATGTGAAAATGGACAGGGGACACTTTTTTTTTTGCTATTTGACAGTTATGAGATCAGATGTGAGTGAGGTGAGCAGCCATTCCCTCAATATGGCATTCTCAGTTGTTGCTGGGCTTCCCAGAGTCTCCTCCAAGTATCATGACTTGTCCCTCCCCACAGCTGAGGGCGTTGGAGTTTGCACGAGCTGCAGTGCAGCCATTTGAAGCTAAACAGGCACTTAGTGATCTCTAGCAGAGCTTCCTTTCATCCTGCTTGGCTTCTATTCAAGAAGCTGCTTTCTTCTCAAGAGGTCCTTGTAGAGACGTCCTGGACAGCTTTGAGAAGTGGAAGATGTTAGTTCCTGCCAGCTGTGCCAAGGAGCTCCTCATGCAGCATAACTCCTCAGTGGGTGGACTCTCTGGAGATTAATAGTTCCCTTCTGCCACCTCACAACCTTGATGCTGCCCTTGTTTAATTCAGTTTCACTTCAGTTTCTGTCAGTATGGAAACACTGCACCAAAATTTTACTGGACAATAGCTGGTCAAAAACCATCTGTCCTGTCCTAGGTTTATGCAGCTGTCACTGTCTTTCTGTCTTACCCAAGGCATCTGTCTGACCCAGAACAGAAATACTGGCTATGGCACGGCTTCCAGCTTGGCTGGCGTCAGATGGTGGCTGTTCCTCCAGCTCAGTACTGACATGTGCTAAAAAGGGGTTGTGTCAACACATGTGTGGCCCCACCAATGCCCCCACAGGTGAAGCTGGAGCCAGCATCAGCAAGGAAGACTGGGGTAGGGAAAGACATGTTGGATCACCTCTTCCCTAGCAGGAACTGTTTGCTAGTTAAGCCTATGTTTATTCATGGCTGTGATTCTTAGGTTTCACGTTAGGAATTGTGCATATTGTGAAGGGTCAGAGGATTTTATTATGAAAGTTGGTGGGAGTGGGTATGAGAGGAGAGTCAGCGCACAGCAACAGCCAGCCACACAGTATAAGCTTGGTAAAAGCTGTTTGCAGCTTTACTTCCCAGGTCCAGCTCCCTTCCCTTTAGATTGCAGGCTTGAGAATACAACATTTATTTACTGAATACACTACTAAGTAACTAACAGTAATTAAATGACTACAAGCACACACAACTCTAAAACTAATTATACTTCTTAAAACTTGCAGATTACACCCAGGGTGCAAGCCTCCCTTCTTCACTCCACCCTCCCACACCCAATCGTTTGGGCAGAGAGCCCATGGGGAGTCCATCAGGGCTGTCCAAGGGGCTCCCCCCATGTCTGGGTGGGTTCGGGTCTGCAGGTCAGCATCCCTGCAGCATGGAGGCATCCTGTCAGAAGATCCTGCTCCGTTGTTTTTACCTTTCCGCATTTTCTCTATTTCTGGACCCAGCTTTTCACTGCCCTCATACCATCCTTGCTCCACCCAACTTCCAAATAAACATTCTGCTGGTGTTACCCTCCCACACTACCACTAGCAGTGAGGCAACACACATACAATGCAAATAATTACCAAATATCACTGGAATTTCCATTCTGTCTCCTTCCCAGGGCCACATGGTGATACCCATAGTGCTCCACAGGGTTCAGCAGGTGGTGCAGATCATACATGCCTTGAAGTTGTTCACTTCCAACAGCAGCTGGTTAGACTTAAAGTCTTACTATATGCACATGTTCTCCTTCTAAATCAGGTTCTTGCAGTCCCATACTCGAGACTTTCAGTAGGCCAACGGAAGGTTTATATCCCACTCTTCATAACCCTCCTTCAATACGTCCCCAAGCCACTATCCTGTCGTTGAAGATCCATCCTGTTCCCAAGACAAAATTTGGCACCACTCCTCTGGTGCACTCCCAGCTCTGCTGTATTGCTCATGAGAAAGGAATTAATCCCTTACAAAAAGCATCTAACTACTGGTTCACTGTTTCAGTTGCCAGCAGTTGTGCTTGGTACAGTAAATAGCCACAGATACTGTTGAACTCAACACCTCAGAGGTATTTCCTGTTATATCAGCAGTCCGTTTTGCCATGTGCCACTTTCTGGCTATTCCAGATGGTTTTTGTCATTGCAAGTTTGTTTCTGGATTACTTTGTATGGGATGCAGAATTCATCTCTCCACCCCCTTCTTCCTTAGTTGAGAGCATTTCAATATCAAATTAATATAGGATGTTAAATGTCAGATGTGCCCATACCTTCTGTATTGTTTCCATTATGTTTGCCAGGCAGCCAGCATGCCAGGCAAGCTTTGCCAGGCAGGCAGTACAGAAGAGGCACACTCTGAATGTGTTTCAGAATAATTAACTTCTGACATTCTGTATTTCATTCTATATTCCTGATATTTCCTATTTCATCCCATATATTACAGGATTAATACCAGGCTTTGTCTGAATATCCTCAGTGTCCCAAACTAATCTGCAGCATATATAGCCTACTATAACTGCATCCCTCTGGTATTACTTTGGTTGCAAAAGTACCATGCAGACTCCATGCAACTTCTGCATCTGCCCCATATTGTGCTCCAATACGAAAACCAAATCTGTTTCATTTTTGCTCATTCTACACCCCTTTTTAAAGTAAAATCAGTTACTTCTAAAAGGACTATTAACAAATATTCATTGGACACCAAGTTCCCACTGTCTTGAGGCTAAATATTAGAACTCCCTTGAGAACTTGAGGGAAAGCACGTGCCAGCAGCTGTTACATGTTTTTACACCTTTAACAAACAGAATGAAGATTAGAGGAGTTGTAATACTTTAACAACATCCCTGATGTTCTAACCAGCACATCAGCCCAAGATTTTCCTAGTTCATGTTAAATCCAAACTCCTCTATCCTTGTTAGTATTTTTCTAGAGTGACTAAGCCCCATAACCAAGATGCTGTCCATGTAACCAGTCACTCCTCCCACGCCTTCCAGTTCTCTGTTAGCAACAGGCCAAACCAACTCTTTCACCAGCTCTCTCCCTCTCCTGTAATCCCTTTCCTTAACAGCCCTTGCATTACTGCATACAATTTTACAATCCCCTTTTTCACTGCACTGATCCGGCTCCCATGTTCTAGCATGCCCATACACTTAAAAGTTGATCCCAATCTGATCTACATCTTCCTGTGGTCCCAGGGCACATCTCCCTGCTCCGCAGTTATTCTGTATATGGCAAGATCAGAGGTCTCTGCTTCCTTCCTCTGCTCTGATGCCCAGATGAACACAAACATACACATTTCCACACAGAGAGGCTGCTGCCGCTTGAGCATCTGTCCAGGGCATCCCCTCTCTATTAGGTGTTAGAGGGTCTCAGACTTCTGAATTCCAGATCACTCATTTTAGTCTTTTTTCCTTCATCTTATCAGCAGGCAAGGCCACAATGATTGCCCCTGCTTTCTGCCAAGGCAAGCCTATTGCTGTTGCCAACCACTTAAGCCTCTTTACAGTCAAAAGGACTATGGGGGCCCAGAGTCCAGGTTCTGCCCACACCAGCCATCCCCCCTTGCTGTCTTTTCACAGAATCACAGAATCATTCAGGTTGGAAAAGACCCTTGGGATCACCGAGTCCAACATCAGCCCTACTCCACCAAGTTCTCCCCTACACCATATCCCCCAGCATCTCATCCAAACGACCCTTAAACACACCCAGGGATGGGGACTCCACCACCTCCCTGGGCAGCCTATTCCACTCTCTGACCACTCCTTCTGTGAAAAATTTTTTCCTAATGTCCAGTCTAAACCTCCCCTGTTGCAGTTTAAAGCCATTCCCTCTTGTTCTGTCGCTAATGACCTGTGAGAAGAGACCAGCACCAACCTCTCTCCAATGTCCTTTCAGGTAGCTGTAGAGAGTGATGAGGTCTCCCCTCAGCCTTCTCTTCTTCAAAGTCTTCTCCTTCCGGGGCCCCCCTCTCCCCCTGCCGCGTTTCTGGGCTGTTAAAGCCTGACCCCTCGCCCTGTGGATTCTCCTTGCCGGCGGCTCCCGGGGCCGCCCCTCTCTCCCGCCC
>NW_020799091.1:18384394-18391766 GCF_003259725.1 Athene cunicularia | reverse complement strand
TGCAGCGTCGGCGCTGATGCCTCCTGCGGTGGCCCGGCAGGGAAGATGGCGCCGTCCCACGTCCTCAAGTGTTGCCAGAAGGTGTTGGCTTGGGTGCCCGTGGCCTTCATCGCCCTGGTCGTGGCCTGGTCCTACTACGCCTACGTGGTGGAGCTGTGTGTGTGTGAGTGGACGGGGAGGGTCGCGGGCGCCGGGAGCTGTCGGCCGGGCGGGCGGGGAGAACCCCTCATCACCCCGCTCCTCCCCAGCGCCCTGGCGGGGTTTCCCTTCCCTTCGCCCGCCTCGGGCTTTCTTTCAGGCGGGCAAGTGAGACCCCCCACCCGGGCGCTCCCGCCGGCGCCGGGTTTACCTGTTGTCCCCCCGCCTCAGGCGCCCTCCCGGGGCCGCGGGCGAGGACGGCGGGAGCCCGACCGCAGGCTCTGCATGGCGGTGGGGTCCTGGCCCGGGGTCGCCTGTGGAGAAGCGAGAGACGGGGACGGGGGAGAGGCGGCCCAGGCGGGGGTCCGGGGTGCTTGGTTTGGGGACAGGACTCTCAGGGAGGTGATGAGGAGCAGGGACCTCCGAGAGCTCCGGACAGCCCTTGTGGGGTCTCTGCCCCTCACGTCTCCCAGATAAGTTTTCCCTCTCTATGTTTCTGTTGCTAGTCCGCCTTCCTGATGTATCACATAACCCCTTGACCACCTTATGGTTGTATTCCGCTCCCCCCTCCCCCCAGTGAAGAAGCCCAGTGTCATTGAAGCATAATGAAGCTGAAAACATCCCGCTTAAGCAGGCAGGGGAAAGGATTTAAGGCTTATGGGGTTTTGTCAGGCCGTGTCAAGGCTTTCTTGGATGAGGGCTCAGCGTTATGTAAATCTGACTTGCAGACGGTGTCGGTCAGGATGATACCTCCCCATTTCTGTTTTCAGGAGGAAACTTCAGGAGAATGTTGGTTTTCTCGAGGCAGGGTAGATGGAGCAGCATAGTGATACACAGCATTTGCCAGACTTTGTAAAACTTGGAGGCAGCATAGGAAAATGAAGGAATGCGTTACTGTTTGGCATGTTTAAGTAAGGAAACTGAAATGAAAAAAAAAAACAAACCCAAAAGTATGAAGAACTGTTTTAAGATACATATAGGTCTACCGTGTGTGTGTGTAGGTCCTTGTACTTCTTGCTATTTGTATAAAATACGTACTTCGATATCCCTAGCTAAAAATAAATGGCTTGCATATACTTTAAATTAAGGCAAACATCTAAAGGCATCCTTCCATTTTTATTTTTTTTTTTTCTGCAGGACTTCGGGTTTTGTATAACTTTTCTGAATGCCCATGGTATTTCACAGCCTCTTGTGTTAGCTTTATATATGTGGAGTGGAATATAAACCAAAAGCAAAAAAGCTGTTTGGACTTAAAGTAGTAGAAATATAGTTGTAAAATAACACTTGTTGAGATACTACATGAAATGTTGACATGAGTTGCAAATATGTCAGTGTATCCAAATTTGCCTGACTACTATGGTTTAGTTGTCTGTTGGTGTGAGTAAATAGTAATGATTTTCTTGGAAAGTCATGCTTAAAACTATAAACACTTGGAATCAATTTTTAGGCGGTCTTTAATACTGGAAGTCTGGGGCGTGGGTAGTTGTTACAGTGGTCCTGAGAGGGACCGTGTGAGGTTATAGACTCACGTTTTACAGGCATGACATTAAGGTTTTCTGTACTCATTACAGTCTGATTGGTATTGCAAAAGGCATATTAGGGCTATGCGTTTCTACTCTCTTTTAGTTCTTAGTTTAAGAGATTTGCCGAGTGTTGCACAGGTGGTCCCTGGCTGAACTGGGAACAACCTCGACCTCCCAAGTCCCAGCTCTGTGTCTTGATCACAGAGTGGGTCCAGACTGAGTGCTGGTGAATAATTTCTCTTTCACAGGCATAGAAAAGCTCTGAAGAGCTCTTCTGAGTTCATTAGGGTTTAATTTGTGTGGAAATTATTGAAAGGGTTGGCTCCTGTTTATGCAAGAACTTTTGCATCTATAAATCTGGTTTCTAGACGTCTGGCAATTTTTGCTCACAAATGAGCTTTATTCTTAATGTCTGCACATACAGACTAAGAAAAAGTGGTCATTTAATAAGAAAATTACTTACTGGTTTTTATTGCTGTTGCTGAATCTTACAGTTACCTGTCTAAATCATACTTGGTGACAAAGGATTTTATTTTTCTGTGTTTTTTCTGTTGTGGGTTTTGGGTTTGTTTGTTTTTAATCTGTTAAATTTTGTTTACACTCTTGATAAAGGCCATCTCATCAAGGGAAAAGAAAGAGGTTTTGTATTTGGGTTTTTTTAGCGTGTTTTGTTTGTTTGTTTTTTTTCCTTTGTGTGCTTTGCTTTTACACTGCAGTTGAGTTCAAACCAGCATAGAGACCATTTATAGCAAAATACAGAATTTTCTGTTTCTCTTGGCAGGTATGTATACTTTCGCCCAGTGCTCCGTATGTTTTATTTTGGTTTGAGAACCACTGCACTATGTACTATGAAAAAGAGCAAGGATGTGCCTTTAGCACACAGCTAATGAATGAGGTGACGCTGGTCTCCACAGATGTTCACATACAGCAGGTGCAGAAGCAGGACGTATGGCTTGTTGCACTTTGTGGCTTTGGCAAAGGACACAATATGCAGCTGATGCGTGCCTGGGTAAAGACAGATGGAGGAAGGGAAGCTTTAGAAAAGAAGAGACACAATAAAAAACTTTGAGTAAATGCTAAGACTAAGCAAGAAATTGAAACCCTACAGACACCAATTTTTTTTAAAGTTTATTCTTAAAGATTAGGTAACTGTTAAGATATGAGGCTAACAAGGAAACAGGAAGAGAGAAAGCCATCATTGCCCCAGCTATTTCTTCCTGATTTTTTTTTTTCTCCTTGTAGTTCCTGCTCACGTATTAAAGGTTAAGCAAACGTATTCAGTTAGTAGATCAAGTGGGAAGCCAAGCTTAAAAGTAGAAGATGGTAAAGTTGGGACTGCTGCTTTCATCACCCTTTCTCTTTCAGTTTTGCTTCTCTGTGCTGCTTTCCCCACCCTCCTCTGCTGGGGTGCTCACATATTGCTCAATGTCTTGCTTTTGGTGTCTGACTCAGCCTTACTCTGTAATTCACTGCTAGTATGTATTTACATGGTTATGCCTCTTCTGTAACCCTAAATTATATTACTTACACACTGGCTGAGAACACTGAAGAGGGCTGGTGTGGATAAGATGAAAGGGGATTCATGAGCCAGTCTATTGTTTTCCTCCCATAGAAACTGCCAGCATAGTTGTTTTTCTCCGAAGCATTGCTGTTGTATGCTGGTGAACAGTGGCTTGTTTAGATCACTGTTGCTGTGTAGTTGTGATCCATCAGGTAGATTAGCTACTAAGCTAATTGGACAGATGAAAACAGACCTTTCTGACCAAGTATGTAGAAGTTGAGGGAATGTCAGCAGAGTGAAAAAAACCTGTGAACGCATGTAACTGAAGGAACTGCAGAAGACTCCAAACAACATCTCATTCAGTTTTTTTAAAAAATGTTTTAAAGTAGAAAAACGTGAATGAACACTTTGGTACTAGATTACTTCTTTTCACATGTAACTTGCCCAGACCTCTGTTTGCAAGCACACCTGAAAGTACATAAGCGATATTGTAAAATAGCTTTTCATTAGTTTAAAACCATTTTGTGTGTTCTTTCTTGTTATCAAAACATGTTTTGCTTTTAACGTTGCTTTTGTGAACAATGGTTGTATTTTGCTGTTGATGAATTCAGCTGATTGTGTCTGCCTGCCGCATCCCTCAAGCTCAGAAAGAGCTCTTCTCTTGTGGTTTGTTTTCACTTATGGCTGACTTGTATCTTACTACCTATCCCAAATGTTTTTATAGGTGATCATCTGTAATACAGGCTGGCTGGATGATGGTCTGAAGACATTGTTTAAGCACACATAGTAGGAGTTGGTGGGTAAAGCCAGCCTTTTTCCTACAGGCAACCCTTTTGCTAAAACATTAGCAGAATTTGGTAGTACAGAGAAAAAGAGAAAGAAGTTAACTTTGGCTGAGTTGACTGCAGATCATATCTCAGGTGTATTGGCTGGTTTTATTTAAAAAAAAGAAAAAAAACAACTTTAAAAATAATTTAAAATCTATTCAGGTTAGGGTTTTACTTCTATATGTTTTGAAAAGCACAGTCCCGGCTCTTCTCCTGGGCCAAGATGGAGGAATGGTTTGTTTTATGAATTTACGAGTCTTGTGTTTTCATGCCTCAAACTCCACAAAATATGGAAAAATGTGATTTTTGAAACCTACAGGAGTAACTAGTTGTATGTTCTTTTCACATCATCTACTTACAGAAGGGTTTGAGCTTTTTAATACAGTGTAATGTCTAATGTGTCTAAAAACCTGGCAAACAAAGCTGTTTGTAATTTGGAATTCATAACTTTGTGTTAATGATGCAAATTGAACTCCTTACTGTTCCAGGAGATTGCAATAGCTCTTGTGAGTAGGGAGATAGCTCTGATTTCCCCAAAGCACAGTCCACATGAGAAGCACATGGTGATCTGTTGTAATGCTCCCGTCTGAAGAGTCTGTTGCATAAACAGAGAAAAAGTAATTCCATCTGCTTCCTCCAGAAGAAATCTCTACTGAAAATGCTAATGAAGTAGCTATCAAGCAATGGCAAGGTGATATTAACAGCAGTGTGTCAGGAACTTGTGATTTCAAACTACAGATAAAGCTGAAGTATCAGCACTGAAGTACAACATTTGCATGTTAAGCATGCAGAAAGCATTCCCGTAGGAAAAGAGGGTTACCTTTCAAGAAAAGGAACAGCAAACTAAACAGGTCAGATCATTTGTAACAGTTAACTATGTTTGCCTCTCATGAATTTCAGAATAAATAAATTGAACTACTTTGGATGCACTTAGTTGTCTTGTCTCAGCTCAAGCATGCATCTTACCATCTTAAATTAGAACCTTTTCTGTTGTTATAAATAAGTAGAATTCATGTTGAAGTGCTCAGACTGGATACACGTGTATTGGAAAACTAGATTGCTTGTTTAGAAAGATTATTTCTCTTCTTAGATGGTGCTTTGCACTCTATTGGTCATATTAGTTTATAAGGATGGGTGGGCATGTGCCCTTTATATGGCATGAAATCTGCTCTTTTGGCAGACCTCGAATGAAAAAATTTTTCCAAGAGCAACAGAACTAGCCAGTCTGGTTTCCTGGGGAATTGTGTCCGCTCTTACTACTCTTCTGCCAGTGGCAGGACTCCATCCCTCTTCTCCCTCCCAGCCTTCTAGCTGCAGTTCCCACCCCAGCCCCAGCCCTCTGTGATCAGTTTTGCCTGTATTTGCTAAACCATTCCTGACAGCTCTGTTTCCTTGATCCCTGGTTACAATTTGGTCAAAAAGAAGTGTAGTGCAGTGTCTGGTTTGGTGTTGCTTAGCTTGCCAGGGGGCAGGCAGAAAATGAGTGCCTGAACTCGGAGCAGCAGTTTCCTAACATGGAGTGTGGACTTGTCTCTTGTACCCGTGCAACAGCTTTGGTGAAACTTACAGGCATATACTTAGTGTAAGAGTTCCATCGAGCTTCAGAACTTGGCTGAAACTGGTCTGTGGGCAGGATGGCTTTGGAGTAGGGGAGGGAGGAAGGGGCTTAGGGAAAATATGGAGCTAAGTAAGTATGAGCTGAAGCAGGAACGTTGCTTGTGCTGTTACTATTTTGTTGTAGCTGTGATCATTCATTCCTGCAGTGCTTCCTGATCGATTTTAGATCTGTACTATAAAACTCTTGTTCTTGGTTTGAAAGGGCTTGGATAGTATGAGTATTTAAGATTATGAAAAATAACATATCTGGTAACAACAGTGGGAGATTTCTGTATGCCTTTATAGTTAGAACAGGGAACTAAAAAGTCACTTTTGTTTTTAATCAGGGGTTTTACATCATTACTTACTAGTCTCTCAGATTTCCTACAAGTTGCCATGAGTAAGAGGACCAGAATTTCAAGTTTATGTTTTCAGTAGCCATTACTTTGACGTCATTGATCCTCTGCATATTGTGAACTTCAGGTTCTGCTGTCTGCTGAAATTTAAATAATTGAAACTTTGTTCTCTAGCAGCTCATAGTTTTATGAGTTAATGTAGGTCTGCTTTCCATAATCAAAGAATTTACAGTATTAACAAAGGCGGGTATCTGAGCTGAGTTCTCATACACCTGTGGCTGGTGAAACACTTGGATGGTGCTATACCTGCTCTTTTGGAACTTGAAACTGCCTGTGATGGAAAATTGAAGTAGGAAGAATCCTAGTTGTCTGTCTAAAATTGGGCCTGTAAATGCTTGAGGATTCATGGCATTCGTTTTTCACCCATTCAGCATGTCAGTGTTTATCCAACTCTTTTTGTTCAACGTTTTCCTACAACTGGTAAGAGTTTATACTGGTTTGACATGTACTTTCCTTACAAGTATTACAAATTATACGTTCCTGAGTTTCTTGAATCAGCTTTTATGGAGTTTTCAACTCAGTCGTTAACTCCTCCCCACCTGGTGCATATTCTTTCTGTAACAGAACAAGAGTATCAATTTTTCTCTTATTAGTTTGTATGAAGTTTGATAGAAACATTTGAGAAATAACCACAAGCCACTTTTCTGAGTGAGCTGAATCTCCACCAGGGTGAATCAGGTATAAAAGGGATAATGAGACCACAACAAATAAATCTGTTGTTTTAGCCACTTCCCCGATATTAAGTCCTCCTACCGTCACAAAATTGTTTTCTGTGGGGTGTGCTTAACTCTTCCTGTCCTGGCTCAAGAAAAAAAAACCCAAACTTTTTCCCCTTTTCTGCTTACCCCCCCCCCAACCCTCAGTAGTGCCTCCTACTTAACCTTTGACTGTCTTGTCTGTGCTAAAAATCAAGTTCCTCCTCTGCAGTATTTCAAGCCTCTGCGTTTCCTTTTTTTTTTTTTTTAAGACCAAATGGCTCATCATTCCTTATTCATGTTTCCTTTTGACTATTAAAATTGTCTTATAAGATTGTCGAAGAGAACCGGATCACAGGAACAGCATGCTTTGCCTTTACATTTTCTGCAGCGTGCTTTCTGATGCTATATATGGTGCAGCATTGTCTTAAATGTGAAGCATGGAACCATTTTAATCATATGATTTACAGAGAGATTGAGTGAGGGTTTTATATGCAGGGTTTTTTTTATTTGTGGTATTTCGGTTGTGCATCCTGACGTGGGTTTGTCTCCAGAGTGGGGAATTCTTCTGCATCTCTTGTGAGGCACTAAGCAGGGAGATTTTTTCCCTCCCTCCCTCCCTCCCTCCCTCTCTCCCTCCCTCCCTCCGGCAGGCAGCCTCTCTCCCTCGCTCCCT
>NW_020799091.1:18348927-18384344 GCF_003259725.1 Athene cunicularia | reverse complement strand
CTCCCTCCCTCCCTCTTCTTTCTTCTCTCCCTCCCTTTTCCTCCTAGTGACCTTGAGAGGAACAGACATTATTTGGTTTTGAAGAGACCTAAACAGGCAATTGTTTTATAAGGTGGTCTGCAGTTGTCTGTAGTAGACAAGTGCCTCAGCTGCTGACTTGTCATAGTGTGAATGCAGATAACCTGTTGACAAGTAGTCATTGCTGTCAGGTTTATCAAGTCTGGACTAAAAAAAGAGAAGCAAAGTGTATTTCCACAATGCTGGGATTGATGGTACCTGAAGGCTTTCACATCTATGGGTTTGTGACGTGTGAATTTACCCAAACATTGCAAAGAAGCCCAAAACATCAAAACTTGATTTCTGATCTGTTTTGAAAAATCCTACATAACTAACATGCAGGTCTTCTTTTACAGTATCTGGAAAAGGATGCAGGTTGTGTATAGGATTTTTGTGGGGATGTTTTGTGTGTGTCTGTTTTTATCAGTTTAATCTACTGCTCCTTAAGTTTCATGTTGTTGTTTTTTAAATAAGTATATATTTATAAAAGCTTGAGTTCAGCCTAGTAATGGCTTACAGAGATATTACTTGCTGTGTTGCAGGGTAGATACCGGCAGAAATAAAGCTAAAGCAGCAGTTGATGCAGAGGGTAGGCTTGAACTTGTTTAATAATTCATAATTTAAATTATGAATCTAGACAAAGTAAAGCTTAAAGACCATTGAACACTAGATTCAATCATTTTCTCTCTTGTGTGGCTTTTTTCTATTTACATTCTCAAACTTGTAAAGATCCAATGTTTCTCCCTACTTCCCATTCTTTCAGAGCTACTTGGGAAACCCTATTGCCAAGAAGCCGTTAGGAGTGGAACCAGGGATCTGTTAATGAGCAGAAACGACAGTCTGGGAGAGCCATTAGGCGCATTCAAGGCATCAGGAGCTGTGCTGCCATGCCTCAGCTGCCTCGGTTTGTCATAGTCTCCTTTCCTGCTCCTGACAGCACTCTCCTCTTGCTTGTACAGCTTCTCTGGAGTCTTCAGGCAAGCATCTGTACCTCCTGATCCCATCCCAGTTTATGTTTCTGTGTAGCTTTTCAGGAGACCACAAGTTTAATGGTCTGGGTCACTGCACACTTAGTCTTAGATGTTTAGAATTAATCCCTTTCCTGATCTAACTTTTCGTAACTCAAAATAGTTCCTGACTTATGTATTAAAACTAGTGGCAATAATTTCTTGTTCTTCACAAACATTATTTCCCACCAGTGTATTATACTCCAGTACTTCACCTGCAAATGTAGATACTCTGTTTCAAGTGCCAAAGCTTGAAGAATGGTGGACTGGTGAGGATTCTCCCTCTGCCACTTCATTTGAGAGAAGGGAAAGATGTTTAGGAACCATGGAAGCATCTGAGAAGGATCTGATAGGTAATAGGGTCCACACTCACAAAAAGGTGTTGGATTCACTAGCTCATCTCAAGTGCATCTATAGCAATGCACACAGTATGAGCAACAAACAGGGGGAGCTTGAGACCTTGATGCAACACAAGAACTATAGTAGCTATAACAGAAACATGGTGGGATGCCTCACGTGACTGGAGTGCTGCAATCGATGGCTACACACTCTTCAGGAGGGATGGACAGGGAAGGAGAGGTGGTGGAGTGGCCCTGTTTGTAAGAGAATGCTATGACAGCTCAGAAATCAAGTATAGTGATAATGGGGTTGAGAGTGGGTTAGGTTAAGGGCCAATAAAGCAGATCTTGCTGTGGGAATCTGCTATAGACCCCCCCAACCAAAGCGGTGAGGTAGATGAAGCCTTCTCTAAACAGCTGGGAGAAATCTTGCAGTCACTTGCCATTGTTCTTGTGGGGGACTTTAACCTCCCAGATATCTGCTAGGAACACAACACAGCAGAGAGGGAACAATCCAGGAGGTTCCTCGAATGTGTGGAGAATAACTTCCTCACACAGCTGGTGAGTGAGCCGACCAGACAAGGTGCCCTCCTGGACCTGCTGCTTGTGAACAGGGAAGAGCTTGTGGGGGAGGTAAAGGCTGGAGGCCATCTAGGGTGCAGTGATCAGGAGATGATCCAATTTTCGATCCTTCAAGAAACAAAGAGAGGGGTTAGTAAAACTGCCACCTTGGACTTCTGGAGGGTTAATTCTGACCTGTTCAAAAGACTGATTAGCAAAATCCCGTGGGAGGCTGCCTTGAAGGAAACGGGAATCCAGGAAGGCTGGTCATACTTCAGGAGAGAAGCCCTAAAGGCACAGGAGCAGGCTGTTCCCGTGTGCTGGAAAACAAGCAGGCGGGGAAGGAGACCGGCCTGGCTAAACAGGGACCTTTGGCTGGATCTCAAGAACAAAAGGGGAATCTATTGCCTTTGGAAGAGGGGCAGGTCTCTCATGAAGACTATAAAGATGTAGTGAAGTTCTGCAGGGAGAACATTAGGAGAGCCAAGGCACAGCTAGAGCTCAGCTTGGCTGCAGCTGTTAAGGGTAACAAAAAATGTTTCTATAAATTTGTTAACAGCAAAAGGATAATTAGGGAAAATCTCCCTCTGGAGAGGGAAACATGGTAACTAAGAATGAGGGAAAGGCTGATGTGCCCAACACCTACTTTGCCTCAGTCTGTAGCAGTGGAACTGGCTGTTCCCTGGACACCCAGGCTCATGAGCTGGGAGGTGGGGAGGGGAAGCAGACTGAGGTCAGCACAGTTGAAGAGGAGGTAGTCAGAGACCTGCTGCACCACTTGGATGCACACAAGTCTGTGGGACGGATGGGTTACACCCAAGGGTGTTGAGGGAGTTGGCAGGTGTGCTCGCCAAGCTGCTGTCCATGATTTACCTGAAGTCATGGCTAACTGGGGAGATCCCATTGGACTGGAGGGTGGCAGATGTGACACCCATCTACAAGAGAGGCAGAAAGGACGATCCAGGAAATTATAGACCTGTCAACCGGACCTTGGTGCCAGGGAAGGTCATGGAGCAGGTCATCTTGGGTGCCATTAGAAGTCATGTAATGGACAACCAGGGGATCAGGCCCAGTTAGCATGGGTTTATGAAAGGCAGGTCCTGCCTGACAAACCTGATCTCCTTCTATGACAGGATGACCTGCTTATTGGATGAGGGAAAGGCTGTGGATGTTGTTTACCTTGACTTTGACATTGTTTCCCACAGCATTCTCCTGATGAAACTGGCTGCTCCTGACTTGGATGGATACACGCTTTGCTGGTTAAAAAACTGGCTGGGTGGCCGGGCCCAAAGAGTTGTGGTGAATGGAGTTAAATCCAGTTGGGGGCTGGTCACGAGTGGTGTCCCCCAGGGCTCGGTTTTGGGGCCACTCCTGTTTAACATCTTTATTGATGATCTAGATGAGGGGATCGAGTGCACTCTCAGTCAGTTTGCAGATGACACCCAGTTGGGTGGGAGTGTTGATCTGCTCGAGGGTAGGGAGGCTCTGCAGAGAGACCTGGACAGGCTGGAGCCATGGGCTGAGGCCAACTGGAGGAGTTTCTATAAGGCCAAATGCTGAGGGCTGCCCTTGGGCCACAACAACCCCCAGCAGCGCTACAGGCTTGGGGAGGAGTGGCTGGAGAGCTGCCAGTCAGAGAGGGACCTGGGGGTGTTGATTGACAGCCGGCTGAACAGGAGCCAGCAGTGTGCCCAGGTGGCCAAGAAGGCCAATGGCATCCTGGCTTGTGTCAGTAATAGCGTGGCCAGCAGGGACAGGGAAGGGATCTGACCCCTGTACGCGGCACTGGTGAGGCCGCCCCTCGATTCCTGTGTTCAGTTTTGGGCCCCTCACTACAAAAAGGACATTGAATGACTCGAGCGTGTCCAGAGAAGGGCAACGGAGCTGGTGCAGGGTCTGGAGCACAGGTCGTACGGGGAGCGGCTGAGGGAACTGGGGGTGTTTAGTCTGGAGAAGAGGAGGCTGAGGGGAGACCTCATCGCCCTCTACAGCTCCCTGAAAGGAGGCTGCAGAGAGCTGGGGATGAGTCTCTTTAACCAAGTAATAAGCGATAGGACAAGAGGTAATGGCCTCAAATTACACCAGGCAAGGTTTAGACTTGGAAGGAAGTCTAGGAAGCATTTATTTCCAGAAGGGGTTGTCAGGCATTGGAATGGGCTGCCCAGGGAGGTGGTGGAGTTCCCATCCCTGGAGGTGTTTAAGAGTCGGGTCAACAGTGCTGAGGGATCTGGTGTAGCTGGGAACTGTCAGTGTTAGGTTAATGGTTGGACTGAGTGATCTTCAAGGTCTTTAACAACCTAGACAGTTCTGTGATTCTTGCAACTGTATTATGATGTGTGATATTCTAGGAAGATGACCGCAAAAGTTACTTCTCTTAGTAGGTGTCATGCCTGCATCAAACTCGACTTGTTTCTTGCTGGAGGTTGCCAGTCCTGCTGTGTTAGATTCAGTGCTTTGCGATGGGAGCCCTAATGCATCTCTGAGGTGTAGTAGGCAGCGCTGTTTCTTCCTTTGGCTCACATAGCATTAGGATCTACAGTATTTCAGCTGACCTTTTTACAGAGTCTTGAATGAATGCTTTCCAAGAATATGTGGAGAACTGTCAGCAGACAGGTGAGGTCTGAGGATTTTATTTATTTATTGGAAGCAATATTTACTGTAATGAGAGCTATATGGATGACACGCTATGCTGTTTTGTATGCTTGCCTGTGTGTTTACTCTGGAGTACTTTCTAATTTTTAGCATACATCTTCTGGACCATCCAAAAAACCCTTTGCAGTGGCTCGTGCAGTCTTTGTGCTGTCACTTCTTCATATTCCAAAGTGGTCTGGTAGTTAAATGAGACCTGGTGCAGCAAGAACATGTCCTTCTGATTATGTCCTCTATCTAAAACTTTCTGCCCTGCTATCCCTGGTGTTTTTTCCCCTATGCAGCACCTGGATCTTTTGTTATGTTCCTGGGGAGTCGCTTTTTTGCAAAGAAACTAGAGGAAGTAGCTTTAGCTACAGTCAAGATTTGTCCCAAGATGTTTCAGTCCAAGTAAGGTTTAATAAGTGACATTTTGATTTGCAGGATGAGCAAGCAGCAAAGCTATCAACCAACCTAATGAGTCATGTATGTGCAGAGTCTCTAAATCACCATGAGAAGTCTTTGAACCTTTATTTATTCTATAAATAATAAATATAATAAAATATTAAATATTAATATTTGCAAGTCCAGTACATTGAAAACATTAATTTCCCACAACTAACAGACATGTTTTTAAATTACATGGGTTTGAAAAATAAAACTTCCTTGAAGGGCTCTATTCAAAAGATTGGCTTACTAACATCTAGGTGGGAGTTCATGTAAACTACATTGCTGGCTACTATGTTGTTAATGTGTTGCTGACAGAAAATTAGCTCTTCTCATCATAGGTAGTTCTATATTTAATCTCAGGTGGCAAATACCAATCAAACCTGAACAGCCTTACCAAAAAAAAATGAACTTAAAACTTGATTTGAGGAATCCAGTAACCTAATGCATGAGAGGAGGTGAGCTTGCTGGACAGTTCTATTTCTCCCATTACCTGATGAACTTGGCACCAGCAAAATTCTTCTCTTAGAAAACAGAGTGCCTAATACTTTGTAATGAGATTTACAAGGAGATTTTTATCCATGGAGTTTTGCAAGGAGATTTTATCCTAGTATTTGAGGAAACATTTGTTGCAAGCAGGGCCAGTAAGTAAGGAGACAACTGATTTTGGAAGAGTCTGAAGCTAAATGCAAAGAAGGGTGCCTGATTAACAAAGCAGATCCCTACTGCCTGCTGATATTCTCGCCACTGGGCAATGGTTCGTGCCTGCAGGTCACAGCAGCTGTGTCTCAAAGTTTTGTTCCCCACAGACTGGTACTTCTGCTCTTCTGCCATCATACCTCACAGCTGTGTGGAATAACTAAAGAAAGACTGTCGTTCTGTTTTCAACTGTCTAGAGTAGAAGTAAATTGATTTACTAGTAGTGTTCTGAGCCTTAAGACAGTCAGCTTTGACCTTAATATTCAAGGCAGGTATTGACTCGCAGCCACAACTATGAATTAGTGAAGAGTGTTCCTTTTTCTGAAAGGAAATGGTAGCTCCTTAATTACCTGGAAAATTCTGTTACGAGGATGAATTGTATGTTGGTTTTTTGGTTGTGTGAGGTTTTTTGCTTGGTTTGGTTTTTTACTTTAAATATATTGATGATTTCTACTGTTACCTGCAGAACACCTAATCTTGTGCAGCATGGGTCAGACAACTCTGTACAACATACGATACTAGCACTCTTGTCAACACCAGCTGATTATCCTGTTTGTCTCTCCTATCTCTTGCAAGTGTCCTAATAGTGTCTTAACTACAGAACCACTGGAGTTACTTCTAACACAAAAAGCTCTTTCACATACCCAGATACTCTAGTGTAGTGTTACTGTGAGCTCGATCTAGCCAGCCTGAGTGTAAATACCCCTCCTTCAAATGTAAATGTAATTAATTAGTGGTGTGGACTTAAGCTAGCTCCACTCAGATGCTTCTGAGTTTCCATGCCTTTCTGCTGATTCTTTTTTTTTCCTATTCCCCAATGTGGCAGAGGGAGCACAGCTCACTGGCTCGTGCAAGTAAGAGCTCTCTTTGTCTCTCAAGAAGAAACCAGGCTTTCTTTTAGCTGTGTCTGACAGCTTAAAGGCAATATTGGAAACAATTTATGTGCAGCACTTCCAAACTACTGAGCGATAAAGCTGTTACTGTTATGATAAAGTAGAAATTCTGGGAAAGAACTGAATGAAGAAAGTCCAGTAGTTTGAGTAAGCAGCTGAGGAAGGCATATAAGAAGTAATGCTAGGGTTTAAAATCCATCAAAATGCAAACAGAATGAGCAGTAGCAATAGTGATTAAATAGCTGAAGAAAATCAAATTACATTAGATTTCTTTGAGCAATTATGGTAAATTGAAAGTGAATAGTGCTTCTCAGGGAATAGGGCTTTTCAGGGACAACAAACCTGCTAGGTTGCTGCAGCTGAATGCTAACGTCATATGCAGAAAAAGGCTTCCATTATTTGAGCTGATACATTTCTTAATACCTAATGGTTCTTAGTGCGGACACAACTGTGGGACAGTGATGTTAAGACCTGGTGACACTTCCTCCTGCATCCTAACCAAGCGTAACTCTTGGTTTTGAAATCATTTAAAATGTGCAGGCACCCTCAGTGAGAAGACCATTAGGAGACCTGTGGTATAACTTTCAAGAATATTTTGTAGAGGCAGAAGTAAGGAGCCATCTGTAGGATTTTGTGGGTTCCAGAAGTCAGCTGCCTTCGTAGTTGTGTTTTTGAACTGTGGAAGTGGTAGCACAGAATTCACTGTTCCCAGAATATACAGCAGAAATCTTTTCAGTTGTCATAGCTTAATTCATTGCTAAATGTAACTCAGTACCAAAGGAGTATCTTGAATTGATTATGCTAATTTCTGCTGTAGCCCTCTTTGTATTTACGAACATACTCTCTGCATTGAGGTTGAAAAGACCTTGGCTAAATTAAAACTCCTTTGTTATTGTGATAAGAGAATGTTTTCTGGGGAGCAAGCCTCTGGCTTCTCAAAGTTACTCCTTATAGTGAAAGAATTGTGTTAATATTGTTTTAACCATACAACAAATCATAATGATGCCTGATAACAAATAACAAAAAAGGTCTACAGTGCAGCTTGAACTGCCTCTTGAAATATTAATTAATTTTACCTGTCCCTGTGATAATGCTTCTTTGAATCCTGTAGCAACGGGCAGGGTGGGTGATAATCAACATAAAAAAATCTGGTGTCCATAAACAACAGAGCATCCCCCTTGCAGCAAGGTCTCTTTTCCCTGGCTGCATTTTCTTCCTCCTTTCTCCTCCCACCCCAGATTTCTCCCCCCACACACGCTCCCTGCAGTGCCTTTGAAGGCATCATCTTGTGATCACTTGAAGAAGCAAAGTAGCTCACTCAAGTGGTGTTGCTGTGCACAGTGTATGTGAAGAGTCTGGACTCTAGCTGATGTGCTTATGAAAACAGCTGCACTGCCTTAACCCAGGACAGCAAGAGACCATTCACTGCCGTTCACCATTCATCACTGCAATTTCCTGCTGTTGTGATCTCTCAAACTTGCCTTTATTGGTAGCTCAAACCTAACCTGATGTGTCTGGGAAGGCAAGTGCTCGCTTTTGCTGTTTGTCTGCCATAGGGGACAAACCATGTACATGGGTAGATGGTTAAGAGGGGTAACTTCATGCTCCCCTGCACAGGTGGTGCCTCTGAGACAAGTGCTTGTGTTAGACCTGGGTGATGGTGCACCCATGCTGCCGACTGCCAGACACACAGTGTGGCAGTGCATACTTCTTCATGCCAGCACAGCATGAAGGCCTGTGGAGCCCCCTCTCCTGCCTCACCATTCTAGAAAATGTTACTTTCTGAATTACCTAGCAGTGCACTGGGGGGAAACGTGTGTTCTATTCCTGGAGATCTGGAGTAAAAAAAAAAACGTCTAACATCATATGAAGATAAAACAATTCTACATTCATATGGCTCCAATTTCTGCAGAGGACGTTCATTCCAACTGGTTGCAAGTCATGTGCACAATTCCCAAGTCCCTATAGCCTTTTGCCAGGGAGCTGGCAGCATCTTCCTGCGTTGGCTTTTGGCTACATGATGCTGTCAACTCAGTTGTCTTGAGTCATTTGTCTAAAAACAACTCCTTGCTGCTCAGGGAAGAAAGCACCTAGTGGTTGCCTGCCAGTCAGGAAACATGGAATAGCTCAGTGTGGAAAGGTCACAGAATTGTGGCTTTTAGAGAAAAGTGGAGAGGTGCTAAGGTCTTCACGGTCTGTTGCTGCCCTGTAACAGAAGTCAAATGAGTATTTGTTCAAGGAAATTCACTCATCGTCCCACTTGTGTCAGTAAGTAATGTCTCTACCATCTACTTGTGAGTGATTAAGAACTGCATTTGCAAATGGGAATAATGTTACCATAAATTTGAGTTATACTTCCAATTAAATGTTATTCTCTGAACAGATGAAAAACTTCAGATAATGTCAGTGGTGCTTGCCTTTGCAGATAGGGTAGTGCCTATGGGGAATGTCTGGTGAGTTTTAGTAACTTCTGGAAATACCTATGTGTGTGTGTATGCAGATAGATAGATAGATAGATAGATAGATAGATAGATAGATAGATAGATATGTATTAACCCTTTTCCTTAAAAACTGAGCAAAGTTAAGGCTCTACATCTGGTGAAGGGATGCAATTGCACATTTATCACTGTTTTTTCCCACCCATGAGGAACGTCAGCCAAAATGTGAATGTTACTCTTGAGATTTGTGGAAAGGCTGCAGTATACCCAAAGTATGACTCCTGCTAGGAGCCATCGTGGGAGGGGACAGGGGGAAATATAGCGCATCAGTAATAGGATCAGTCCTTTTCTATACTTGTACCTTAGTTGCAATTGAATTTCTTCATCTGCAAGGAGCATATCTGGCTTTGACTGGAATATGCCTTTTAGGAGAGTAGGGAGATGTGGTGTGTGGGTTTTGTAGAGTGGTGGGGTTATTTTCTTCCAAGGTGAAGGCGAATGTGTTGTCTTTTAGCATGCTTCTTGCAAGGTCTTGGCAGATCATTCCACCTCTTTGCCTCAGAATAGAGAGATTGGGGTTTTTTCCTACTATGCAGTGATTTGAAAGGTGCTTGAACACTTCATAGCAATCCTGAAAATAAGCCTGAAACTGAAAGCAAACTAGCTCTCTAAACATACTAGTTCTTCCAAGATGTTCTGGGAGCTTTCCTTGAAGCAGCTAAAAAAGCTTTCTGAAATTTGTACCTCTGTCAGCTCATACTCCAAGAAGTATGCTTCCAACAAATGACATTTTTCCCCCAGTCTCATCTGTTACACAACTAATGATGTCCCTATGTCTGCAGGATTGTTTCCTGTGATAATCTATAGGCTTCCGCCTCTTTCATTCTTGTGACATAGGTGAGATGAAAGATAACAAACAACAATGTAAGGAAGAGTATCTAGAAAGAGGTGTAATGAACAACTGGGGTCATGAAGGAAAAAGAGTCTTTGCTGCCAGGGGTGGTGGATGCTAGGTGTCTAAATCAAAACTAAGACAACTTTTTCCTGTGTTAGAGTTGAACCTGGAATTTCTGCTTGCCCTCTAAGAGGACCAAGCTAAAAAATGCATTTGAATCCAGCCTAAAGAAAGGCTGTATTCTGGAGGTAGTATTCTGTAGAAAGTGAAACCACATACTTAGTCCTGTGTTCTTCCTATTGCAGTGACCCCAGAGTGTTAGGAGGTCCAATGTGTAAACTGCTCAGTGGTGCAGGACCAGCTGGTGGAGCGTATTGGGCCTGTTCGTCCCTGCACAAGCTGCAGCGGCATGAAGTGCATCATTGGCTTGTTTATCTCTTCACAGGCAGGCTTCGCTCAGCTCCTTGCTTAGGTGGGTCGGTTTTGGGAACCCTGAGGTAGCCAAGGTAAAGCTCTGCATTGCAGTCAAACAGACAGAGCTCATTCACTGTATTCAACTTGCTTGGTGCTTTAACACTGAGATGTTGAATCCTTTGAAATTATGAGGCCATAGTGGAAACTCACTGTGTGCATGAGGACACGAGTGCCTGCTTCTGAGGTCTTTGCAATGAAGTGAACTGCAGCTCTCACTCTCCATATCATTATCCTTCCCTAATATCTTGCTAGAATTTCATAAGTCTTCTCGAGAAACCAGAAACGTAATTTTCAGAAGCCGGTCCTAAGAATATTTTTGATCTTATTTTTCCTTTTGTAGCTGAGCAATAGACTGATACAGGGATATATTTTAAAATCCTTAAAAGAACAGCTGGTTTGCGATGCTTACGTTCCTGAAATATGGACAAGTTTGTGTTGACTGCAGTACTGAAGATGCTAACTTGTGCTGATGCATCTAATATAGTATATAGTGCTCTTGCATCCTGAGGTTAACATAAATAGTGTACGGTGCTTATTTTGTTCAAAAAAATGTCGATAAGCAAAAAGTCAGCACTGCTTTTACCCCCATTCGAACTCCCCAAACAAGAAACTGTATTTTCGAAATGTTTGAAGTGAAAATCATACTAATTTAGCAGAAGCTGATGGCAGTATCGAGGTAGTTAGACGCAGTAGAGGAGAAAAGCCAACAGAGAGATAAGCTTGTGACTTGAACTACAGGCCAGGTATGGAGGGCCACAGTGGTAATGTATTATTCTGTGGTGGTTTGGTTTTTTTTTTCCCTGAACCAAAGTTCAATCGCTGGAATTGATTTCTTGATGGTATAAAGCTGCTTGTTACATTGCCAGCCTAGCAAATACTTAAAGGTCTGTTTTATGTAAAGATTAAATATTAACTTATTTAAAGGAAGGCTTCACTATGTAGTGTAAAATGGTTGATTTGCCATTTGCTGAGTGAATTTAGATGATTAGTAGGATTGCTGTCCATTTATCTGACAATGGGAGTAACAACTGAAGGGATAGAAACAGAAACAACTTGCATGAACTGAGACAGAAGAGAACTGTCCATCTTTTATTACTTATTTCATAAGGATGATAAGACAGGATGAAAATCACAAGCCTTTTAGTGTTGGCTTTTACCTCAAACTGTAGGAGTTTGCCGAAGTAAAATTGTTCTGCGCAGTCTAGTAATTGCGTTCTGACCTAAGGGACCTAGATACGAAAGAGTAAAATTATCTTCCTGGTGCTGTGAAGCTTTAATTAATTTTTATGGAGTTTATTTAGGGATCTGTTTGATGAAGTCTCACAGGTGATAAAATCTTAAGCTTTTTTTTCTGCATGTAAAGACTGTTTATTATTTTGAGTCTTCATCAAATTTGACTCACAATTTTGGTTTGCTGAGAGCAGAAGTGAGGCTACAGGTTATGGAGTGCTTTAACCAGAATTACTTATAAAAAAATTGCTGTAGTTTTATGAATACCTATGTTTTCCCATCCCATTAGAGGATAATTAAGAACTTCTTTATATTTCTTGTCTAGGGAAATACATGTTTGTCCAGCTGTGTGCAAAGGTGTTTACTTAAGATATATGAGGAGCCAAAGACAAAACTTAAAGTACTTCAGTATTTTTTTTGAAGTTGAGCAAACAACCCTATTCACTCACCAAGCTTGTTTTAATTTTCACCTTTTAAATTATTTTTATCTTCTTTTTGTGTTGTTGAAAAAGTTTTCACTGGGGAAATAATGCATTTGTAAAATTTCAAGCAAAAACACTCTAGGATTTGCTTTAATAATGTGACTTGAGCATGTGGTAGAGTAGTACTGAGACTATCATGACACAGCTGGACGTGTTCTTATATTTACATGCATATTTTGCAAGTAATAGTGTGCTTCAGGTTGGTTTCTCTGTATGGATTGTGTCCTTGTTTCAGACAGAAAGCCGAGGGAGGGGGGAGAAGGTGCAAGTATGCATAACTAATGTCAAATAAAGCTGTTCTTTAGGATTGACCTCCTTTAGTTTGAAGCCGACCTGGTTCTAATCTAACTGGTAATTTCTTCCTTCTTCAGGTGGAAGGAACCGGAACCTTTTCCATTAACTTTGTGAAGGCTTCCATGGACAGATGGAGGGTGCTGAGTGGATATTTTAAGGAAAGGGGAGGGAGGGGGGGGAAACGGACGACGACAACTAACCAGAACCACATATCTGAACAAAAAGGGGTCATCTATACATTGAGGTACCACCTCATTATGTCTCTTGTTGTCTATAAAAAGAGGCACAGTTGCATATTGTAGTTGCAGACCCTTTTATTACAGGTATCTGCAGTTAAGTGAGACGCATGCCTCTGTGACCAGAGTAATCCTTCAGAAGGAAGCCTGAAATACATACTGAACCCCTGCAGATTTAAGACTAGTGTACATCAGGAAAAAACTCTTTTGAACTGGCACACAGACTAATGACTGTAGAAATCTCAGAGCTGAGAGAGAAGAGGCTGTGGAATGAGGTGAACTGTAGTAGGCAGGGTGTGCTCTGTTAACCTTTTGCTCATGCTGACGACCAGAAGCTTAAATTTGCTGTATAAGATGAAGAGTCTGGAAAAGATCATTTCCTCATTGAATTCCAGGAATTCAGTGTCTAAAGAAGAGATCCGGGGGGGGGCAGTGATACGAACAGAGCAATCCAATAAGTACAGCAGATCTCTGTCAGCATCTTACCTGAACTGATGAATGAAGTGTGAAGGTTTTGGAGGAGCCCAAGGGCAGGAAGAGTCAGGCAGTAGATTTGAACAATAAAATTGCTGTTGAGATGAAAGGAGATGAGGATGTAGGAGAGAAGGAAGTGGAGACATTTTAATTATGCCTGAAGAATTCAGGTCAGGAGAAAAAAGTCAAAAATAGCATGTGACAGAAAGAGAGAAGTGGTGGGGAAGAAAGAGAGAGGGAAGTAGGTTACATATAACAGTTTCACAGGGACTTCTGTAAGAACTTCTTTTATTTAAATTTTTGCTTTCCTGTGGTACACCTGTTGGTCTAGTTGTTGACTCAGAAAACTCTGCTAGGTTCCTGAAGAGGAACATGCGTAAATTGTGATCTAATTAATGTGTATGTAAAGGAGTGTGCTCTCTTGATTACCACGGGGAACTGGATCTCTTTAGATCTTCCACTGACTTGCCAAGCCTGAAGAGCTGGCAGGAGGAACACTAACTCCAGTTTTACCCCAGAGTGGGGTAGGGAGGCTCTACTAACACCTGAAGTACACTTGGAACAAGTCAGCTATCTCATATGTATCTCACTTCTAGCCAGACATTTAATACGGATTTACTTACCATGAATCTTTTTTTTTTTTTCTCTTCCAGTTACTATTTCTTCAACTGCAGAAAAAGGTAATATTTTCTTTATTTTTTTGAAGATGTGAATAGTTTTGTTGCATGCAAGTCTTAAGGGACTCCTTTACATGTAAGCTCTGTGTAGTGAGTAGATTAATGCTAAGAAACAAGGTAAATATTGTGAGGTTGAGTCTGTTTAGCTTCTGGTACCACAATCTTGTGAAGATGACAAGACCTGTGAGTAATGCAACTATGATTTAGGTTTGAAAATATTTTTAAATGGGTACCTTGTAAGAACATAAAAAGAAGAGAAGGAACTGCAGCAGATCCACAAGTCCATTTTCTGTTTATTCCTGAACACACCCTATGACTTGAATGACTTCTGGAAGAGTAAGAATTGTTGCTCTACTGCTTGCTGTTTTCCAAACCAGGTTACCAAATTCCTCAGAACTGGTTAGAACTGTGCAAAATACAATAATTTCAAAGGTGGCTGCACATTATAATTTTAAATTTCTAGGTCAAGTGGTTAAGACCTTGTTTTGACAAACTTAAATAAAGTTTTTGTATTGGCCTTGGCAAGTATAGGCCACAGTGGGTAGTACTTACAGAGATACAAACTGACCAAAAAAAATCCAGCGTTCTTGCTCTGCCACTTTTAAGTGTTAACAAAAACTAGTCTAAAGGATAATTAGATTTCAGAAGTTCAAAATGCAAGGTTTTTAATTTTTTTTTTCCCTGTAGAAATACAAATTATTGGTGGGATATTTGTTTGGGAGTTCATTTCAGTTTATGGGAGACGTGAGTGGTAGATTAAACATAGATTTGCATTTTGACTGTCCACAGAGGGCTGTCCTCAGAGTGTGAGACCAGTGGTAAGAGGTTCTCATCTCTTAAACATTTTTGCAGAAGAGCATAGAATTTGGAGCTAATCTAGTAGTTTTCTTCTTGGTGGAGAACATCCAGGAGAACACTGTGAAAGGAAGGATCCTTGATAGAATCTGTACTCTTTTATCTTCTGATGAAGAGGTAAAAGAATGGGAAAAACTACAAAATAAAGTGCAAGCCATTCAAGATGGGAGCTGTGTCTTACCCTGGATTTTTACATCACACTGCACAGCTGGGCTTCATCTAGACTTCACAAAATTCTACAGATTGCTACTGTGCTTTACTGTTGACCTGTTCCAGTTTCTTCTGGAAAGGCAAGATCCATGTCTCAGTTAAGGAAGCCTGGCAGAGCACTGATGTTGATGTTGGATAGTCAGGTGTCTGGCTTTCATACAAATGTGGTGCCTAACTGACTGAAGCAAGTGCTCTTAAATCTAGGGAAGAAAAATACTTGATTAATTAATGAGACTTGACAGCATTGCTGGAACATGACTGTTAGGCTTTTAATAGTTGTCACCTGCACATTTCTTGCATCTTCAGTTCTAAAGCGTGCCATAGGCATCCTGTATGCACAAATTTCTTTACCACAGAGGCCAATCTTAAAATGAGATGTGAAATCTTTTTTTTATTTGAAAAGAAAGCTCTCGTAAATTTTGAAAAGTTCTTAAAAGCTAACTCTGAATAGCCAGGAAATAACATCAGAAGAGTCAGAAGGCTAAAGTACCAGTTACATTGCTATGTAAATCGATAATGTTCATCTTAGCAAGTATATTTTGCTCCATATTTCAGTGTACTGTGTTCAAGTCCTTTTATGCTAGCACTTAATTACAACTTTTGGTTAAATTAGTGGCTATTTCTTCACCCCATTAAGGCTAATTGTTTCTTTGTAATTTCATATTCTTGTCTAGATTTGTATCCATAAGGATAGGGGAATAAAGTCAACTCTGAGTCTCTCTTAACAATGTAATATACTTCTGTTATATATTATTACCTTTCTGTAATCCGACTCTCTCTTGGAAGTAGTATTAAGAATGATTCAGAAAATATGTTAAGGGCAAATCTTAGGAGGCCTTAGCATGTTTTAGGAAGATTCTGAGAGCATGTCTTAAAACATTGTCCTCCTGAGGGCATAAATTATGGTCTAATACACATCAGCACCTTTAAGGAGAGGTGACTTCATTTGGTTACAGCATGGCACCAAAAATCCAAGATTCCCTTAGCTTAGCCAGGACTTCCTCATGACTCTGACTAAACTGGCAGATATTGGGGTTTGAGGTTTTTAACATATTTTCTGTCTAGCTTGTCATTACAAGAAAATGAGCTGAATAGAAATGAGTCTCGTTTATATTTGCACTGGAAACTGATGCAAGATGCTTCAGGGAGTACTCTGCAGAGGAGCTACTGCTACCCAAAATGGTGTGTACATGAACTGCCAAAGCAAAGTCATCAAAAATGGTATCTTCCCTCCCTCTCATTTCTTGGGGAGCACTGACAGGACAGATTCTGTAATCGCAGTAGGAATGGCAGCACAAAAGTGGGGAAAAAAGCAAGAATTTACTCAGTGCAGGGCCAGTATGGACTGCCAGTTGCAGGCTCTTTCTCCTCTATACTAGGTGGTGCCCATCACTGGAATAGCTGTGAAAGTCTTGCTCTTCCTTGAGTTGCTTCAGTTTGGCTACTGAGGACAGGCCCTTGGCTTTTAATGATGGTGACAGATTGCAAGCTCTCAGTTATTGCAAGAGTGTGAGAGCACTTTAACAGCTGCCTGTTTCTATTAAATACTGCTAGCACTGGCACAGATCTGTACCCTTGGTACCTGTTATTCTGTGTGTTGTTGGGGCATTTACAGCCTGTGACAATACTTTTGAGGTGCTGCTGTTTGAAGTATTGTGTGTGCACTAAAAATAATCCTTCAAAGAATCTGAATTCAGGGGGTGATTTTTATGGACAGAATAGAACTGTTTACTGTATAAGTTAGTTTTGCTGTGCCCTGCCCTCCTCTGCATTTCATTTCCTCTTTCCTTCTATTCAGCTTCTCTCACCACCTTCTCCCCTGAAGCTCTGATCTGTGCAGCTAATTCCACTCCAATTTTGTGTCTGTTTCTCCTCTTTTCCAAACCATTTTCTCATGCTTTAATTGCTGAATTGCATTATGTTTGAATGTGTATAGTAGATTTTCACTAACAGACAATTTCTAATTATGCAGTGCCTGGAAAATTGATACAAGTTCTTTCCTATCAGGATGACAGTTTTAGGATGGCTTTAGAAAAAAGGTTTTGCTGCTTTCATTTTCAGTCAGCTCCACAACTGAAAATTTGCCAAATCTAGTTGTAAGGTTGGAGGAGTCAGAGGCAAAGGTAAAAACTGTAATTGTCTGAAGAAAGGTCAAATACAGTTTGTTTGGGTTTTTTACTGTAACAAGCAATGGAAATCCTGAAAGATGATTAATTAAGACCACATCTTCTGTGACTGTACACAAGCATTTTCTGAGCTGTAGGAAGTTCCCAAAGTTTTGAGCCTGTTCTGCCATCCATGAAGTGTATCATATGGCTTCTTAGAGGGACTCTCTTTATGTACGTGGGAAAGTAGGTCAAGTTTCCTTCTTCCTGCAACTGAAGATAATAGAGTGAAGATAATGTAAATGTTTGGTATGACTTCTTTTCTGAGGCTTGCTGTTCTGGCATAACTGATCTGTTTGCTTTTAACAAGTGGTAAAAGAAACTGTTAGAGGAAGCAAGATTGGAAGAAGCTTCCTGGGTCATAAGGTCTGGGTCTCTGGAAGTTAAAGCAACCGTATCACACAGACCCATTCATAAACTGATTGAGCTCCCTCCTAAAGCCACCTACATTTTGTTGCTACTGTGACTGTAATAGCAGGACTCTTCCAGATTATATTCTTCTGATGATTTGAAAGAAGATAATCAGATGATTTTTAACTCATAGCTAACTCCTGTCTTAGACTGCAGTATTCTCCAAACCCCTGGCTTGGAATCTTTACTGTCGTTGATGACCAGTGCCTTCTACAATGGCACAATACCATGCTGTTTCTATTAGGAGTAGAAATTAAATTGAATTCCATAGGTCAGTTATCAAATAGTTTAATCTAGAATGGAATTGTAGCATCTTTATCCAAATTGGTTAGTCAGTTATATGCCACAGGTGAAGCGGTGTTCAGTTCTGGCTTTTTTTGGTTGGTTTGTTGGGTTTTTTCCCCCTTCAAAGTCTGTTTTGGAATTGTACATAAAAGCTTATTATATTGTTGAGAAATAGCAACCATCACATTTGGTGATTTTTTTTTTTTTAAATTTTTTTTTTTTCACTTTAGGTGAGCACTCCTAGAGTGCTAAGTCTACCCAGGAAAATGGGTTTAATATAACTTAATTTTATCAGGTGGTTCATAGCATAGTAGTTTAGCCCTCATCAAAGCTCAGGGATTTTATTTCTTGTTCTTTTCAGTTGTATTCACTCAACTCTTATTTGTATTTTATTGCAGTTGTCTACCTTGTGGTTTTTCATCTGTCATTTGTCATGTTTGTATGGTCCTATTGGAAGACAATTTTCACATATCCTGCATCCCCCTCTAATGAGGTAAATATAACATTAGAGAAATGTCAATGCCTTTTTTATAAATAACTGAACTGTTTTCAGTGATGAAACTTGTTAGCAGTACTGCATGATTCACCTTTCCCTTCTCATTATCTAAAATAGAACAGCATGACTGTGTATCATGAATGAAAATTATCAAGTTACTCTTAAAATACTGTGTACTTTGTGTGATGGCATTTCCTTACACAAAATATGCCTTTAATTCATAGTGCTCTGCTATGCTTGAAACCTGGAATTTTTAAAACTGATAACTATGGTGACACCATTTTTATATTACCATTTTAGGCAGTTTTGACCTTTGTTTGGGTAAGAAAAAATAGTAATACAATGTATATTCATAATCTGAAGGACAGCCGCTTAATAGTAAGTCAAGGGTTAAGGTTTAGGGACAATTGAGAAGTGAATACATAAAGGACCTTTATATAATGGCAAAAGAATGTATGATGACTATAAAAAGTTTTATTTTTAAAAAGAACAGTATTAATTGCAATAAGCGTGAGATGGATGACCTTGTTTTCTGTTTTCTCTAAGGTGTGTGTATATGTAAAGATAAATACAGGCACCATATTTAAAATACTTCCCTTCCCTTCCTTGGTTTTATAAAGCTTTTAAATTGGCTAAACTGTTTGAGGCTTTGGTTGCTCTATGGGGGTTGAATTTTTATTCTATTTTTGGCAAGACTGACTTTCAGTGCTAATGTCAACCTTAAACATTTTTGAAAGGAGTTAAAAATGGGCTTCTAAGGAAAAGCAAACACTGCTCTGAAGTGCTTAATTATGGCTTAGAGATCTGTATCTTAAAGCTACAGAATATAAAATGAAAAAAGCTAGAGACTATTCTGCTGTTTAGCTAAGGAAAAAGAGTAGTACTAAATTGTTAAACCTAAAAAATCAAACAGACTGTTCTTCAGGGTGGTTTGTTTTGACTTTATCTGGGATGGTTCTGCAGGAAAATGATAAAGTTGAGCAGGTTAGCTTATTAAAATGTGGTTGGAACTGTGTGAATCCAGGTTCTGTAAAGCTGTATGAACTAGAGCTGCTCATAAAGCTAATGTCTAGTAACTTTTGCTGTCTGCTTGGATTCTTCAATAATAGGAAACTTCTTATGACAGTACTTACCCTTTAGTTACAGTAATGATGTAGCAAGCTTTTCATATTCAGTAAGTAAAAGGGATGATTTGGACATATGGCATGTAATGAATATTTCCTATATCAAGTGTGGGGGTAGATCAGATTTAATACAATTTAAAAAAAAAAAAAAAAAACAAACAAACAAACAAACAAACAAAAAAAACCCAAACCCCCACAAAAACAAACAACAAAAACACACACCCAAACCCCCACAAAACCCAGCCAAACAAAAAAAAAACCCAAAAACACCACCACTTCTTCTTTCTGGGCAAGTCCCTTCTGTTGATGTACCAGCGAGTAATTTATGCTGGATATACATAAAAACAAGTCTGACTTCAAAATCTCCCCATTGTACGAGAGTGTAAACGTATATATTTTTAGTCATTCAAATTAGCCATTCTTGCAAAACAAATAGTATCCTGTGATCTTACTGTTGAACTAAAAAAAGATTCTGCAGCTGCTGTTGTCTTAGTGTAATCCCTGTACATTTGTCATAAGAAAGAACAATCAACATTATACAAGATCCAGAAAGAGGAAGGAAACAAAGGGCTCTTTCTGTTTTCAATAAGAACTGCTGGAACCTCATTGGAAATTGTTAGCTATGTGGTAACAGATAACTTTTGATGTCTTTGAACATATCCTGCCATTGTCCAAAGAGGCTGTGGTCTCATGGCCCTATTATTTTCTGAAATTAGAACAGAAATATAGGTCTTCAGAAAACCAAAATCCTATCCAGGATTTTTGTTGTATTATTATGATGTTACTTGGACAAATTAAATCTTGTTATTTAGTTCATTTTCTGTGTATTTTTTGGTTTACCATAAAAATTTCATCTAGAAGTAGCATTTCATGTTTAGTGCAACCTCTGCTTGATTGCAGGTCATGGAGACAGGCATTGGGTCACCTATCAGACTCACAAAGGCAGTAGGGACGAAGGCATATTTCACCACTTTGCTGACATGATGCTTCATATCTGTCTTACACTTTTGATGTGAGCATCTCCACTTTTCATATTTGAGTAAATATCTATTTTAGAGATGAAGATTAAAAGATGAGGTCAAACTTGGTGATGACTGAAATGTTAAACTTTAATTTTGCCCTTTGTATAGATTAATCCTAGTTTCTGATCATTTAAAGTGGGATTATGTTTCACCCTTAAATGGTGGGTAGGCTCAATAACAGGGATGATACTATATGTAACAGGAGGCTTAACTAGGTTCAGTGAGATAGGAGGCAATTTGCTTGCATTGTGGAATAGGAAGTAACACAGAGAAACTGCAGCAATGTCTTACTGCTTCCTCCTTTCTGTAAGCGAAGTCTTCATTGTTGCTTGTCAATTGACTGTAATCCAAAAGAGGAAAAAGTACAGGATGAGAGGAAAACTCATGTGAACTAATCGTATACATGTTTTTGGTAGGAAAATACGGTCATATTAAACCACACTGAGCCAATTTTTGTTTCAGCTGCACAGCATTTTCCACTCACTACCATGAATACTTTGTCTATGTGTGCTCATAAAAAGGGCTCTTGTAGTCCATGCAGGAAGCTCAGAGTTTGCTTCAGAACAGAAAAATACCTAAGTCAACAGCGAGTTCAGCCCCCACTCCACAGGGGCTTGTCAGCACTCTGGGTTTTGTGGGGCTTAATGGTAAAGCTCAATTTCAGTGGATACCAAACTGTTTCACAAGTGAGTAAAAGCTCTCCAGGTTCTTCTGGTAAAGCTTTACATTTCAGTGAGGCTTGAACAGGAATGCTCCTCATGCTTTACTCAGAATTGTAACTCTCTCTCAAACTGTTCAGGCTTTGCTGAAGTTGGTTTCAATACAGCTCATGGATTTTGAGACTAGTGCTGACTACTCCCAAGTAAAAATTCTAATTAACCTCTTCCAAATTCTGTGCTGAAGCTATGAAGGCACACACACACACGCTTTTCACCCCACTCTGGTTTGTATCCCTCTTGAAGTCGGAGAGAGGAAAGGGGATAAGAGGACTTCAGTGCCCTGTAGCAACAAAGGACTGTTGCACCTTCCTCTTATTCACAGATCACTTAATTTATTCTTATGAGGAATTGAAGGAAAGGTTGTGCCTTCTTAAAACTCCCCTGAGTCTCTGCCTGCCTTTGTGTTGAAGAGAAAATGCTATAGATAGTGGAACAGAGATGAAGATTATTTTCTTTAAAATATGCACAAGGCTATCATGGAATTTTAAGGATATCGTGTAATTCCTCTAGCATTCTTTTTAATTTATATAGGGTTTTTTGGGTTGGTAGGTGGGGTTTGTCCGAAGACATAGGATTAAGATACATAGGGTCTTTTCCATGGAGCTTGACTAGAACACAAAGTAATAATTAAACTCCTCCCTTCCTTCCATTTTCTCCCTCCCTCCTAGTTCTGCTTGTCAAAAGCTGATAAAGAACAATATGAAAAAGAAGAGAGACCAGAATCCCAGCAAGAGATTTTGAGAAGAGCTGCTAAAGACTTGCCTATCTATACGACAACAGCATCCAGAGGTGAGATAAAGATAATTTTGTGCTCCTGAAGCTACTAGTTTAATTCAGCAAAATTCATTTGGTGTCACTGAATGAGTAATCTATTAAGCACATATTGCAAAGGCCATGACCTTGTTTCTTTATGTGATTGGGCTGTTGGTTTTTTTTCCCCCAAGAGAAACTGGAGTCCTTTGTCTGAGGATCTCAACATGTAGCCAGTATTTGGAAGTAAAAAACAAACAAACAAACCAACCCAAAAAACTCTTCTAGCAATAGATAGATAACATTTATATCTAACTGTGGCTAAGAAATACAGCGAATGCAGCTAGAAATAGAGAAAAATACACACTTCTTAGTCAATTTTATAATCATTTATATCCCCCTTATTTTTCTAAGCTGTATCAGTTCAGCAAGAGTAGAAACATCATACTTAAGGCTAGAATTTAAGAACGAATAAATGTTTCATTCCTATCTGTAATTCAGTACAAAGCTAGTTATGGCTATTTCTGTATTTGCCTTTAATATATATAGGCATTTTTATTCCAAGTTATATGAGAATGATCTGTGAAACTGCTGTCTTATACATATGTATATTTTTTTTAAAAAATGCAGCTTTTATATGTATATATATCAGTTTCTCTTTCTTGAAACTAGCAACTCTGTAGAGTTTTCAAAAAACATAAACTACTCAGAATAACTGTTACCAAAGTTTACTGTGGCTTTCCAAGCAAAGCCTAAGGACACCTGGATTTTTTGAATACAAGCCTCCCTTTAAGGGAATCCCAAAGTTAAGTTCCTGAAGTGGTCTGGGAAGCTCTTGCCAGCTCTTAGCAGTTCTGCTTAGCTGTAGGTGTTGGCCTTCCTCCTCCTTTCAAACTGCCTGTGCTGGTGTCTTATATCCATTGAGAAGAGCCTGAAGGCTTGTTTAAAAATATCCAGGAAAGATGAGGAAGAGCTGATTTACTGAACAGTCTGGTAGATGACTGTTTGCTGAAGAGGCTAGAGAAAGCTAATGCAGAAGGTTGGCTTGCTGAAAGAGTGTAGTTTCACAGTGGGATGCCTGAGTACCCTGTCCAGACTTGAAAGAAAGCAGGTGATAGGGGATCAGTGCCAGAGGGTGAAGGATGGGAAGACTGGGAGGCGAAAGAGTAAATGGAAATGGACTCAGTACAGTAGTAATAGATGAAAGTGTTTTAAATGCTTTCATATGTTACATTTCTTAAAAAGCTCAAAAGTACTTATATGAGAGTGAGTACATGTCTCTGAGAACAGGTATGTCAGGGGAGGACAGGAAGCTCTTTAAGATTCAGTTCATGTTAAGGGGGAAAACCTTTATAAAATTAAATGAGTTCTAATGACTTGACCCTTGCCACTTGAATGCAGCAATCAGATACTGTGATCGATGCCAGCTAATCAAACCTGACCGTTGCCACCACTGTTCTGCATGTGACATGTAAGTTAGTGAATCTCAAATGATGGATTTTCTCTCTCCCTTGATCATCACTTCAGTGTGTTCATGTCTTCAGTGTATCAGCCCTTTGCATGACAGCAGGTTTTACTATTTGCTCCTCCCTCAGACACTCAGTACTTGGATTTCATGAAAAAGTAAAGTTCCTCCTGTTGGTGCAATATTATTATTGCAGCCCCATTGTCCAAACTGGCAGAACTTTTTAGGAAACCTGCTTGTAGCTTTGTAAAACGGTATTTACATTTGAAAAAAAAAAAGAAAGAATAAAGCCTGTGACTCACAGTAAAAGCAGGCAGGTCTGAGATACCAGCACCACAGCACCAGAAAAATGCTTATTAGAGAACTCTTACTGTATCTTGCTTCTGCAGCCTTGAAACAGATATGTGCTACTAATAATACTAAAAACCTTTATCTCAAAGATTGACAGTGGAATCGCATGCCTTAACCATTTCAGGGACATCACTGCTATTCTCTAGCTTCATTATGAATCATCAGAGAAGCATGTAGAGGCACTGAAGACTTGAGGCTATGAGTAAGACTTCAGTAGGCTGAGCTTGAAGAAATCTAGTTAACTGAAGAGCTTAATACCAACGTTTTGGCTAAAATCACATTTGTTAGCAAATACAGTGAATGTCTATGTGTCTGAAATGTCTAGTACCTGTCCTTATACTAACACTGGATAAAAATGGCACGTGGACTATTCAGATTGCCCACTGTGCTGCTCTTTTACTCAATTAGCTTTTAAAAAAAAACCAAGCAAGCAGCAAACAAAAAAAAGGTAGCAAAAATATCCATAAGGTGGACTTAGTTGAAGTGAATGCCAGACTAACATACCTTATCCGTACCACTCTGAAGTGTCCTTTGGATTTGTTTTTTCTCATAGTGCATGTAAAACTAGTATGGCTTAATGAACTATTACATGGTGTTGCTCAGTAGTGCTCGTCATGTTAATTTAAGAGACTTTCTTCATAACTCTTTTGAATCTTACTTGGTCCTTTTGTGTGAAAGGATGGCTGCTATAATACAGAGAATTGACATGATTGAGAAGGATTTGAAAAACATACAGTGGGGCAAAATACTTTAAAAAAAAGCAGCAAAAAAAACCCCCAAAAAAACCAACCACACAAATCAACCCCCAAACCTGTAGAAGCTGAAAGTATGTATCTTAGAAAGAAAATTTATTTTTTGCCTCAACTTACTGGAAATTGTATCTTTCAGATGTGTACTAAAAATGGACCACCACTGTCCGTGGTAAGTTTATAAAAACAAAGACCAGTATAATAATGATTAATTAGATCCTACATAATGAATTAAATGCTGCTTCCTAGATGCAACCTGAAAGTAAACCTTGATTTTAAGAGAACTTCTTGAGGCTTTAATATGTGAAAATAAATCTTTTCCTAACGTGTGTTGCAACATAGGGTTGTAGGCCCAGTAGCCCAAATCATGAAGTTTCTCATTATATAGAGCAACCCTGCCATTAATGAGATCTATGAGAAATGGCATTTATTTATTTTGTTTATTTTGGTGTTGTTACCAGTAGAGAAGATACCACTACACTGTGAAAATCAGTTCTCAATTCTAGGTGATACATAAGACCACTCGGTTACTTTTCTGCAGTTTGTATTCACTGGTAGTCAGTGAAAACATTATCTTCTGTCCCTGTAAAAATACTGCTGTCAGTAGTTGACTTGAAGGGGGTTTTGTAACCAAAGCAACATCCACTGAAATTGATGGAGAGGCTCATATTATCTTCCATGATGACTGCAGTTAGTTCATAGTGTGTGAGATGCTTCCTATACAGACTGTATGTATCATACGCTTTGCCAGCTTTGTCCTGTCCTGTAGAACGTCGTGGGGGGCAAAATTTACATCGGGAACCCAGATCATTTGGCCTAAGGATAGAGACTTCATTCAAAATGGCGGTTTAAAATGCTTCTGATATGCTAGTGTCAGACTATTTTGGACACACCACTGACATCATATACGTTATGCTCTGCAAAAGCTGAATGTATTGGTTTTTTATTTTATTTTATTTTTTGTATATCATAGTAACCTCTTTCTCTTTCCCCTCTTTCTAGGGTGAATAATTGTGTGGGATTTTCTAACTACAAATTCTTCCTCCTGTTTTTAATGTATTCCTTACTGTACTGTCTGTTTGTTGCTGCTACAGTCTTGCAGTACTTCATAAAGTTTTGGACAGTAAGTTCTAAGGCTTTTTTTTGTTTGTTCATATGTTTAACCCTGCATGTGTTATTGAAGGCTGCATCAGCATGTTGTCATTCACCATTTACTCTGTTCCATAGTTCATTACCATTAACAGCATCAATTGAAGTGACTGAAGCAGGAAAACCTTCCGAATATTAATGAACTAAATGTATTACACTGCCCAGGATGAGTAATTGGGGGAAGAAGTTCTGATGAGGACACTGCAATTTCTCTGCTCCATCAAAATCGAGTGGCCACAGCTTAGTTTTTTTGAGACTATTGGATATAGATATGTAGATATAGAAAGAACTAGCTATATCAAACAATTGCATATATATGAGTGTGTGTGTGTGTATGTATATATATATATATATATCTATATATATATATATATACACACACACACATGCGTATATAAAAAAACTGACAAATGTGAAATATAAATAAAAATTTTGTACATCCTAGACTTGTCTGTGGATAATCTGCTACCAGATAAAGCAGATTAATTTATTAGGAGCTGACCAAGCTCTGGTTTTGAGTTCACATATAGGTGTGTCTGAAATTCATACTAGTGGCTTTTATCGATCTGATGTGGGTAGAATGCTAAGATATGTACAGTGCTAATGATACACATCTTCCTTGCAACTATTATGAGTTGTCAAATAATTGATACACATACGTGCATTTTAGATTTAATAACATTTGTGTGAAGGGCAAGCATACTTGTATGTCGGTGTTATATTCCTCCTATCATTTTGTTCCAGTCACATTCCAGGCTGAACAGAGCGTCTTCTGGTGGTGTTCCTTTTCATCTCAAAAACCTTGTACTGTGCCTCCCTGTCTCTAGGCAGAAGAGTTAGTGTCAGAATTCCCTTAATCAGTTTCTATTAACTAGCATGGGAAAAATCACTCTTAAGTGGAAGACTCTCCATCACATCTTTATAAGTAAATAACAGCACATCTTTTTTAGATGCTAGTTGATGTCAGAGTAACTGGGGAAAGCGGTCATTTTCTGTAGCTGTAGAAATAATCTTTATCAGAACAAAAATATGATGTCCTGTCACGGTAAGAGAAGCTTGATCATGTATTCAGAATAGCTGTTGGCATTAGACAAGTAAGATAAATGGTGTAAAAAGTATGTTTGTTTGTGTTGCTCTAAGCCTATGGCTCTGATCTGCCAAAGTACTATGTTTCTCTTAATCAGTTCTGTGTATCAGCTTGTCACTGGAGAGCAAGGAACTATTTGTGCTGTCAGTATTGTGTGAGATGAAAGCCATAAATGAATTTTATCAGTCATAGCTGTGGCTTGACAAATACTTCAGATTAAATGGTCTGTTTCTGCTGTTCAGTCTTGCTTGACTCTAAATAGTTAAATTTTTAATTTGTGAATATGCTGCTCCCAGACATCTCCCTGGCTGCTTTCCAGTGCTTTGTATGCAATTTCTAATGAAACTGTAGATATGCTCTTACATATTTTCCAGTCAGCACTTGAGGAAAAAAAACAAAACCAAAAAACCAAACTGAAACAAACAAACAAACAAAACCCAAACACCCAACAAATTGCTTTGTCACCTCACTTCATAAGTGTTAGTGCAACAAAAGTCTGCAGGACATCTGACCGCAATGAGCGTTAATACCAGCATTTGCAGCAAGGCTCTTCGAAAGCCCATCGGACACAATATTGATGTGGACCCTTGAGCAGAGGAAGTAAACTTAAGAGGGATTTTATTTCTTTTTAAAATTTACTTGTTAAAAATGCATCCAAATGTGTCCTGCAAGAAGGGGCTACTTCTGAAATGTGACAATAGACAATGTAGTTGTGTGCTTGCACTTGTTGCTTTCACTTCTGATTACTTCCAAGACAAAATCTGGTGATGCCATGATCTTATCATTAGAGTAGGTCTCTGACTCACTTTACTCATATTAATTGCTTGTACTCATTCCACAAAGCTAATACTCCTCTGATTTTATAATAGCCTAATTAAAGTAAACTTCCAGAAAGAGGTGGCAGCACCATACTTCATTTAGGTTTGCAAAATTTTGTATGTCTCTAGTATATAAGCTTTTAGGCAAGTGCTCTTGACTGCAGAATAGAGTCCTGGAAGCTTCTCTCTACATCTGTATCCAGATGAGAGTGAAGTACTGCTGACACGTGCTGTCTGTAGACTGCTTCAGTATACTGCTAATGCTCAGCTTTGTCTGCTACAGCATCAGACAGAATACTGTTCTGACATTTTCTGTTGTGACTCTTTAGATGATTTTTCCCCTCAAAGCCTGACTATCAGAAATGTTACAGTATACCTTTAGAAGGTAGTTTCTTTTTGCTTCCTCATTAATATTTTTTAGAGAAAATGTGCAACAAACTGCTGTATATATCCAATGTTGGGATAAAAGATGAACTGCTTCTTGGGGAGTGTAGCCTTGGTCACTTCAAAACTTCTAGTAATGAGATTGTAAAGGTGTATGTGCTAACTACACAGATTTTAGCAATCCATTGATGCATAGAAACATAATACACACATGCAGATACTTGCAAACATTGTGAAACATGCACACCTACCTAACTCTTCTGTTGAAGAAACTTTGTGTTGCCCACTTGCACATGCAAAACATTTACATAGTATCTTTCATGTTCTATGCGGGAGTGCTGAAGAACGATCTTCATGCAGTGGTGGAACAACCACACTGGCAGTAAATGTTTACCACAGGCTTACACACTGATGTGGATGTTAAAATGTGTTTTGTAGATCAAGGGAACATGACTGACTCCTTTTTTTTTTTTTTTATACTCATAACTACTTTTCTTATGAAACTTTTATTTCTACCTAGGAAGTTGTCAAAGATGAGCTGGTAAAACCTCAGTTTAACAAATGTATTTGACACAACACCAGCACTGGCTGAACACCCAGCCCTTGATGCCTTGTTTACATAGTGCATGGTGGTACTTCCTAGTGTATATTTGGATCTACTTTCATCCTTGCTGCACTCCTTCCCCCTTGAAACCCATATGTTTTCCAGCTGTTTTCAGTATCTTTCATTGTCCTCCAAATTATTCTGGCAATCCTGAGTATAGCTAATTCAAGGACGTGACATATGTGTTCTGGGTAGATGGCACATGCTTCTGCAAAACTTTGGTTGTATTAACAAAACAAAAGCAGAAAAAAAAGAAGATAATTATTCCAGATCCTTAGTTAGAAATCATTCCTCTTGCATATATACATAAGGACATATACCAGATCTGAGGTTTTTTCTACACTTAGGCTAGACCTAGCTACTAAAAGATGAGTAACAAGTGAAGCATGTTGTGGGTTTTGTTTGGGGTTTCTTGTGATTTGATATATGCTCAAATGACTCGGTGCTTATTGAAGGAGTTGGCAGGGGACTATTTAGAATAGTGACTGGCTTCAGTCTATTACATGTACTAAGTAGCCCACATTTTATGGTGCAAATTGCTTCATTTTCTAAGCTCTGCAGCTCTCTCACCTGCAAGTCTGCTTCTATGCTGCTGCTAAGCATAATGATTTTAAGTAACAAATGTCTGAAGTTTCACTTTCTTTTCACATGTGGCATGTGAACTGCTGCTAGAACACAACTGTGAATAAGCCTGTTCTATACACTCAAAGCCTGCATGCTTCTCTCCAGGAGGGAGTTGGCCCTTTTTGAAAGATGCTTCAGTTCTGCAACTGTCATTCAAGAATTTACAAACAATGGCTGAAAGTGGTAGTCAGAAGAAGTAAATGCTCCCTGGGGATCATGCAGATTAATTGTGCATAATTCAAAAAATCCTTCTCCGAGATATAGAGCTACTGTTTTAGGAAGATGCAACTGAAACAAGCTTTTATTTTCTGGACCACAGAAAACACAAAGACTAAGCTACAACTGCTCTTTGAGCTTCAAAATCAACTGTTCTGAGAATTCTTTAGAGAGCATGTTTATGTTTAAATATGCAATTCCAAAAGAGTCATAGAAATAGAAGTTGCAAAAATTAATTAGGAAACTGGAGAACACTGCAGTATGCTCCAAGGTAGAAAAAGTCATCATAGCTTTAACATGAAGTTTAGGAATAAGCAGCAATTTGAGTGTGTATTTTGTTAGCCTTGCTTTCAAGGGATCACAAAACACAATGTATCCCTACAGCAGGGGGAAGAGGGGCTGTTGCACAAATTGTCTAAGCAAAACTGCATCAAAAAAAAAGGCAGTAAAGGGGGAAACAGATGACAGTTCTGAGAGCTGGACTCTGCTATCACTTGCTTACTGTAACATGACCTGATGGTAGCCAGCCTTTTTGAAAATGCTGTGTATATCTGCCTGACTCCAAAGTAAATGCTTGGGCTCTCCCTAGGCTTTCTGCTCAGATTAACGTAATTTAAGAGCCATATATCTTGCCTACAACAGATTCGTTATGTGCTAGCACCTTAACTAAGATACCTTATAGTACTCTTTGGGTATAAAGTTCAGAATTTAAAAGCTAATTTAAACCAAGCTTTTCCGTTTCTTGATTTATTTTCTTAAGTACTGGTTCAATTGCAGATGTTATGCTAAAGATACAATCCTACAAACATATCTTAGTATTGAAGGATATTGGGAAGAAATCTATACTGATATGTTATGGGGGGTTTTTTAAACAAAAGATATTGTGTAAAGAATGGCAATTTTTTATGGTTTGGACTGAAACCATAAAAACCATATTGGTAGTAGATATGTTCTGAAGTCAGAAAGATTTTGTAATTTATAAACCATTGCTTTATACCTCTGGAGTATTCTGAGCTTTTCAGACCTTTATGAATGGTTTCATCATGCAAAATAATCATGTAAACCTTACTTGTGATGGAAACAACTAGCAAAGAATGCACCTGGTGTAGTCATGCTGTTCAGGCTAAGGAACCACTTGAAAGTGGTCCAGCTGCAATCTGAGTAGCACTACTGTGCTTCAGTAGAAAATTTCATGCCTTGGAAGTTAGTAGTGTGCTTTTATGTACTCCCTCCTCCATTCTCTTGGAGAACAGGGGCTAAGGCTGCTGATGGGCATTGGAACTTGGCATGTCCGAGAACACGTGTGCACACCAACCATTTTGTTCTTAACAAAGCCTGTGCTGTTTTCAAACACTTCATCTTAACATAATACTAGTGTTTAATAAATTGTCTTTATTTGCGCAAAGCTTTGCCGCAGGAAAGCTGCAGAGAATTGTCCAAAGGTAAAATCTAATATTGCTGTAATTATTTAAATACTGTTCCTAGTATAATTTTTCTAATCCAGTCACTTGTGGTAGCTATTTACACCATCACAGAAGGAAGGAGACTTGTAATCTGTTGCCTATAAATATAGGCAGTGAACAGGGGTATAGATATATCAATGTGTACTTGATCTTAATTGAAATGTGCTTTAGTCTAAAAAAGAATCAGCCTTAGATAAGTGGATATACTGAATGAGCTAATGGAAAAAGTAATGGCAATAATGCTAACTAAACAGCTGAATAAAAATAGCCTCTCTGCTTTTATAGTGCTGTTAAAGGTCAACTACTTAAAAGTACTGTGATTTTGAGGATATAGAACTAGAATAGTATTGTTACAAATCCCATTGACCTCTTGAAAGTGCAAGCCTAAAAATAGCTGGGGTTGGGGGTGGAATCAACTATCTGATATGGGTGGGAGGTTATTTTTTTATATGGTGGTTGTACTGAAATTGTTCTTTTTCATGTAGATCTTCTGGTGAATCACTTCTACATGGCCAGACTCAGCAAATTTGTTTTGCTGGGTACATGCTGGTTGTTGCCTATATCTTAGAGATCATCAAAAACTGAAGATCTGTCCCAGGTCTTGTCTAGGAGTTGTTCAGTCTTGGAAACACAGTATGACAGCCATTTCCCTTTCACATTCCTTACATCGGTTCAAAAGTGGGTTCACTATTATTACTTTGCCAGGAAAGGGTTTGGACATTTTTGTTGTATTTTCTTCCCTTCAAAGAAAGTGATTTTGGACATGTTTTCTCTGTGTGTCTGCCTGTGGCTGCACAGTTAACATTTTTAGTATAGGAATTTTTTTTTTCCCTGCCCCCTACTGTGCATTTAAAAACTAACAGATGAACATATGCATTCATGCTACTAAACTTAGGTGGAAAGGGTACCCATCAGCTTTAAATGCTGTTGTATACCAGTTTAACATGACATGAAAGGAAATCTGGGCTTGTGCTTTTTTTTCCTTTGTGAAAAGTGAGGTGAAAGACCTATAGCAGAATGGGTGTGGCAGAAAAATATTTAGCGACAATACTACATTAGTTGGTAAAAAATGTTAATGTATTAATCTCTTTCTCTCTTTCTCCCCAGAATGAATTGCCAGATACTCATGCAAAATTCCACGTACTATTCCTTTTCTTTGTGGCAGCCATGTTCTTCATCAGCATACTGTCACTCTTCAGCTACCACTGCTGGCTAGTTGGCAAAAACAGATCAACCATAGGTCAGTCAACTGGAATATGGAACTGTTCCTTGTCCAGAAAACCAACAAGTCAATGAGAATGTAAGGCCTACAGGATATGCTGACACATATAAATTGGATTTTTAAATATTGTCCAATAATAAGCATATTTGGTGACAGTAGTTAAAGATTAAACATATGGCAAAATGAAGCATATGTAGAGGTCCTCTGCTGGAGCCAAACATTCAGATTCATGATGAATGTCAATTTCTTTTGTTTGTATTTTTGAGATCTATGAGGCACTGTGTGATTTTTGTTGTGTTTTTATATAGTGTTAAGTATGTAACACAATTACTACTTGCAGTTACCCTGTTGTTCCAATACTTTGAGTAGCTGGGTGGCCCCAGCCAAGGTAAAGGCTCTACTATATATGTGAACATACTACATTTTGAAGTAGATCCAAAAGAGTATTCTTAAATCCTATCAAATAAAATGGACCTTACTATTAGGAAGTGGCTTGTAAAGGCAATGCGATAAAAATGGAAACACTGATGCACATTCCCTAAATAATAAAAGAGATTTCTATGCCTAAATGCTTTAAATGGCATTAACCAGCATAAGCAAGTTACATGCATTAGTTAAAATATCTGAAGTTCTTGTTAAGGCATTTTTGAAAGTGTTTTTTGCAGGGTAGGGCAGGGGACAGAGACTGGTGGGTATTTCCACAACTGACTAAGTCAAAATCTTATACCTTTCAATGTAACTACATTTCTATCCTCAAAAATAAGTGGGTTGATTTAAAAGTGAAGTAATTTTCAGCTTTCTAGAATTTTTTGATGGGAGGAAAAGGAATTTTTTTGATTGCTTGACAGGAGGGTTGTTTGACTCCTCTTTCTTTTGACATATCTGCAGCTAAGGAATATTTGCAGTCTCTTTTTTTAGCTTTAAAGAAAACTTTAGCATTATTTCTTTCCCAAAAGTCAGTCATAATTGGCAACACAGCCAGTACTTTATTTACTTTCTAGATCATGATTGTAAAAAGACATGCTGTTGGTGTGGGGAGAGCAGTGAGTCCTCTTGGTTCTTGGCCAAGGGTGTAACTGGACTGACTAAAAAAATGATAGTGGTTTGCTACAGTTGTGGTGTGTCTGTGTTTCTAATGTAATAAATCTCATCTTCAATACCACAGGATGCTCTTAATTCAACTTCAGACCTTGACAGAAGTGGAAAAAAAAATCCTGTATGGGTTTAGGTCCAGTAGTTCTTACAGTGAATTGTTTCTAGAAGAGGAAGTCTGCTCAAAGAAGGCTTCACAAGCCATAGAGAGCACTAACCATCAGTGAATAAGGGATGTGATATCTTTGGCATGCTGATGGTACTTAGCTGTTTCAGACCTTGTATTAAATGTAAAGAGAGCAAGATGACTGTTCTCCTTATGCGACTTTCTTACCTTTCATTTCTAATTTTGTCATTAACCCTATAATTTTTATTTTTTTTAATGCCGCCTGATTACTTGAGATTGCTTTTGGTTTTCCCCACACATCCGGATTGTCTCAGCTTACCTGACACTGTTTTCACCATAGAGAAGTTTGAGTCTATTTATTCATCTTCCTTGACTCCTTATCACTTTACAGATATTGCATGGTTTTCTTTTACAGAAACATTCCGCGCACCCACATTTCGAAATGGCCCTGATAAAAATGGCTTTTCTCTTGGATGCAGCAAAAATCTGAGGGAGGTTTTTGGAGATGAAAAGAAGTATTGGCTACTCCCTATCTTTACCAGGTATTCAGTCTGAATGGGAATGAACTGGGGAATAAATTGATTTCATGACTCTCGCCTTGCTTCCCCTTCTCCTAAAAAAATAAGGCACATCTGAAAAGCCAGTTTCTAAATCCTACAGAATTAATATTAGTGTAAGGAAAATGTGCAGGAGAAAACTGAGAAAAATGCACAGAGTTTTCATTCAAAGACAAGGGCCTTCTAAATATGGAAGTTTGGAAAGCTTTGAGAAGTGTATTTCAAAAATTGTACACCTTTTGGTGGTACTATTAGTGTCTGATCATAGAGCAGAAATTAGCAACTCAGAGGACATCCAAATGCTTGAACTTCAGCTGCACTGAAATAACATCAGTTTATAAACATCCCCTCTTACCCCTGAAAACACTTGACAGCTTTCCTTTTGCTGTAGATGACATTTTTGGTATTGAAAGGCGCCTAAGAAAGTGCATGTAAATAAGAAGCAGTGCAAAAAAAAATTCTGATGCAGTGCAAAATACTGGTTTTAAAGCCTCAGCTGAGCCAATGTTAGAGAGTTGCAGACAAGCATCAGAGAAGCTTGATGAAGCAAAACTGACCTGCTGCACATTCCCACCACTCCTGAAAGTCAGTAGAACAAAGTAGGAGCTGTGTTTCAGTACTGCTTTTGGGGGGTTGTGTATCAATTTAAAATGTTGGTGAACCCATTTCTGAAGCTGAGGTCTGGTAGCGAACAGTAGAGGTAATGAGATCTTAAGTTGCCTCAACTGTTTTCTCAACTACCATGACTTTTCACGTGATTAAAGACAGAAGCTATATTGGAGATGGATCAGTCTGGTTTGCCACCACATTTCATCCTGAATAAACTTGCTTTTGCAGGAGGCTTAGCTCACCTCAAAATGATGGACAGAGAGGAAAGCATGATCACCAGAATATTATGCTACAGGTTCTCAGGTTGTAAATATAAGATAGTCTGAATACATGTGCATGGTGGTTTGAGGGAAGAGTAGGACTACAGTCTACAGAAACACAGCGATGTTTCTGAAATACACAGACTCATGCTGTGCTCAGGAATCCATACTGAGTGATACGGTGGAAATCATTTGAGCTCCAAGATGTAATTAACTGATCATCTGGTTTAGTGGTGGCACTGCCTTGCTCAACTCTGAAATTCCACACTGCATTCAAGTGATTGATTCGAGCCTGTAGTGTTTGCCTTTTGCATGGGTACTTGTTCAGTTGATTTAAGTCAACTACAAACAGTGATTTGAATCTTTGTTTCTGGTTTAGTTTGGGTGATGGTTGTAATTTTCCAACTCGTTTGGTTATTATGGATCCAGAGCAACTTACTGTCTCAAGCCAAAATGAACCTGCCAAAAGGTAACTGTAGCATTTAAGATTCTCATTTTGTACTGTTCTGTACTTCATCTGGAGATAAAATTGTTTCAAAGCTATTTTTAATTTTTTTTATACTTATTGTCATATTCAGAGTGAGTTTAAGTCTTCAGAGAAGGATCAAGACAAAAATTATGCTGCTTAATGCAGAAAGGCTGTTTCTTGATTTTTACCTATAGCAAGAGGATATGGCTTTAAGGAAACAGTAATACAGAAAGTAAGAGAGCTTACTGGCTCTTAATAATCAAAAAAGTCCTAGGGAAGACTGAATAATGGTCCATGGGGGGGG
>NW_020799091.1:18339920-18348877 GCF_003259725.1 Athene cunicularia | reverse complement strand
GGGGGGGGGGGGGGGGGGAAGTTTAAGATATTTTGTTGAATGAGAGAAAGGCAAGGTATATATATAATTTGTATTTCACCTCCTCCAGCATGCTTAAACAAGGGACACTGAGACACAGTTTGCAAGAGAGGTAGATTACTGTGGCTATTGCTGGTTTTTAGCACTGGAGGGGTTTTACTTCGTTACTTCTTATCCCTCCAAATTTGCATGTGTTGTATCTTCAGTGTATTTTCAGGAAGCCTGCTTTAGATTCAAAGACACAGGAGTATGTGAAACTTCTGGGGGTGTTTACATTTGCCATTTGAGAAGCCATCTTTATAGTTCAGTAAATGTGTAGCTGAAGGTTGTTGCCAACAGCAGTCATGTGAGTTATCAAGGCAGTGGGGGTCGTTCAAAGGCAAGACTGAGAAGTTGCTTCCAGTGCAACATAACTTGTAGAATTTACACAAGAGCAGGACCCTTGTGCAAACAGCAGAGTATTCTTTTGCATTAGGAAAATGTTCAGCAGAAGACTGTAGCATTTACTAATGGGATAAGATGGCATTAGGTTCTTACAGACAGTACTGGTAGGTCTTCTTTTTAACTGTGTGGCAATAGTATTGTGTCGGTGTGCCACTTCTTGTCTATCAATCTGCTTTTTTGCATCAGAACTGTGAGTGGCCTGTGTCAGGTAAGGCTTTAGGCTGATGACTGGAACAAGCCTGTAGGAGAATTATAGTTAGGGGTGGGGGGCCATTTTTAGTTTGCAGTGTAGGGTGGTGGGTTTTTTTGCTTTGCTATTACAGAATTCCTGTTGACTTTACTTACTTTTCAGCTCTGGATCCAATCAGTCCTTTCCTACTCGACCACTCAGTGAATCACAAAATCGATTACTAGCCAGTGACAGTCAGTGGGTGGAAAGTGGCCCTGAAGAGGAAAATGTTAAATCAGGTAGACTGCACCGTAACACTTCTGATGATACAGTAGTTTTGTTTGTGGTGGGTTTTTCCATTTTATTTTTTTTTTTAGGCTAAAGTCCTTAGGAATTGGTTGGAGTCAAGTAGAAGAGAATTTGTACTGTAGACTCAAGTCAGCATATTTTTAAGTTAAAGCTAACTTGTGTCTCATGCTCTGCTCTAAACTGAGTTATTACACTAAGGTAATGGATAGATAATTCTTACTTCTGCACTTCCCATTCTGAGATTTTTCTTTTCTTTTCTGACTAGGGGGAGGAAAATATTTTTCTAAAACATAACATGATAAATGTGCTTTCTGGTTTGAAGTCTTTGCTATTTGTTGTGCAAATCTGCAAAAACACATAATGGAGATTCTCTCACATTTTAGGTGCAAAAAAGCATATTACAGTTTCGTTGGAAAGCTGATCTCAGCTTACTAGCTAACCATCTCAGTGAGAAACAGGTAAGACCAACATAATTGATGGCCATTTCTGTATATGTATGAGCAGTACAACTAAAGTAGACATCTTGAAGTCAAAAGTCACTAGTCGCAGAATGCAGAGGAGTCCTCTGATGCTGGATGAGTAATAGAAAAGTCTAAATAAAATTCAGAATGACTGTGCAGAAGACAAGAATGGGAGTAATGCTGTAGTGCAGGAAACATGGGCTGGCTACATCTGAGATGAGTCAGACTAATCTTGTAATTTAGATTGAAGTGGGTAGTGCTGGCTTCGTTACCTGACCAGGGAAAAGAATCTAACCTGCTGAACAGGCAACTTCAGGATGAAGTGCTGTCTTGAGGAAGCATTGTTCTTAAGGAACAGCTCCCTAACTGACTTAATCACATATTGGTGGGCCATGCTCTACTCTTTAAGAAGCTGTGTGCGCACAAGGGAGGAAGGTCAATAGGTAAATATAGTTGTCTGCTTACGGACTGCTTTGTCACACTTGGAATTGATGGTGATCTTCTTTTACGCAAGACCTCTGCACACACTTTGCATTTAGGAAATACACTGAGTGCTGCTGCATATATGAAAACTTTCCTTGGTGTATTTCCAGTGACTAAATTAGACTTCTTTTATGTTGACTTCATGCTGTGGTGAGCTTATAAGCCCCCATTAAATTTTTCTCTCTGGAAGAGAAACAAATCTTATTTGGTCAACAACCATAGATGCTGAGGGCTGAATCATTCAAACCTCTTGCCTTTTTCTTTCTTTCTTTTTTTTTTTTCTTTTCAGAAAAAAATATGGGAGACAGAACTTGCAAGGAATTTCCATTTTCTTTGGAAAGAAAACACAGTATTTGAGTTTTATGAGCTCAGTAATTTTAGGATCACTTTTATTTTTAATAAGCCTTCTGACTTAGAATCATTGGAGGGGGCATTACTTTGTTTTCAAGAAAAAAAAAAATCTGCCTAAAGGTCTTTGTTGGTTTAAACTGATGTTGGTCTGACTGCTCAGTGCAAACTCCTACTAAACCAAAATTAGAGTAGTTAGTGATACTTACCCACTAATAATGAGTTTTCCCTTTGCAACTTTTCTTAACACTTTTATATAAATGTGCAAATAAATGTCCCAAGCAAGGGAGTCCTTTCAGCTTCTAGCTATATAAAAAATAATCTTATCTAAACAGGTTACTAAGGCTTTTCTATTCTTCATAGAAAGGAATAGATACCTTCTGAGAGCAGTTCATCCCAACAGCCTTTGATAGGGTATTATAGAAAGGTCATAATCTTTCTTTCCACTGACCTAGAAAGGGAGTATAAGTGACTGGCTTAAGATAGACAATTAGCTGGTAATAGTTTGAGATTAATTTCCTTTCTGTCCTCCCTCTCTTCCTAAAGCAAGGCCAAATTTAATAAAGGAAGATTGTGTACTTTGTGTCAGACTTGCCCAGACTGCTGAAGTTTTAAAACATGTATAAATAAATAGTGCATAATTGCATCAAACACAAAAGCATTTTGGTATGTGTTATCTCAAATAATGTTTAACTCAGTAGCCCAGTGTTTCAGCCATTCTGAGTTCAGTTGGATTTGATCACAGTTTCTGTAGGCCAAGGTTAATTCCAGTCTCCCTGCAACTGTAAGCAACTATGCAATAGCTGTGAGATATGTTCCATGCACTTTCATATACCCTGTAACAGACTTGAGAGTTGTATTTTTCAATTTTATGCCTATAACATGCAACAGAATCAAAGTCAAAGTAAAATCCCCAGATTATTCTAGAGAAAAGAGCATGATTTCAAAAGGTGGCCGATCCCCTAGCCAGCAGTTCCCCAGCCTTGCCTAGGCAAATAACAATTGTGTCCCCATATCTATCAATTTAATTCAAAATGAATGAGCAGTTCTTGTCAATAAGGGATCCAAGAGACTTTAGCCACAGGTCAGTGGTGATGGATTGATGTTCCTAGTGCAGATAATCTTCTAAAATGTAAGAGGTTTAAAACAAAAAAACAAAACAGAAACACCCATACCTCCCAGAAGCCTCATGATGACTTGAAATTACCTTAACTGCTGTTCTGAATCAGGAGTCTGTAAATCACGTTACCTAGCTGGCATTCTTGTAATGCACTATTATCTGTTTTTTTCAAAGCTAATGATGTAATTCCACTAATTACCTTTTTTATTTCACTAGGTTTCTGCAACACATTTTGTGCTTGAATATTACTTAATTTTGTTTGGAAGAAGTTGATCAGTAAAAAAATAGAACATGAACATTTTAGGAAGAGACAAGAAATTAAAGTTTCTGCACAGTACAATGGATTCTTGTAAGCACTATTGCAGAGCAGGGAAGTTAAGACAGATGCCTTAAGATTAATGTGCATTTATGCAACACTGAATTACATACTGCTACCAAAGGGCCAAATTCTGAAGTTCCCTGCTTGGATGCACAAGGTCCAGAGTGGGAACTGTGCATTTCTGTTATTTATGCTGCAGTGGTGTGGGTAGATTGCAGAGACTCCTACCTCCCCACAAGCAAACTTCACACCTTAGGCACTGCAGAAGTCACTTCCATAGCAGGTCTCCAGTGTACAGAAAGAAAGAAGAAAGGAAAAGGAAAAGAAACAATCAACATAGAGTGTGGCCAGTGGGTCTGAAGTGTGACTATACATAGTTCAGACACCAGGTGATGCGGAAAGGACTGGATGATGTCTTCTCCCCTTTTCCCATTAACCAGTCTACCCTGTCATCATAGCTCTCCAAATCTTTCAGGACTGAGGATTCCTTCTACTAGCTGTGCTTTGGAGCAAGGCAATGCCAACAACTTAAAAGCCTTTTACTTGGGTGTCGCTTTTTTGCTATAGTATTCAGCCCCCTCTTCATTTTAACTTGATTTATTTAAACCACATCAAGAACAGAGCTCAAAGAAGCAAACTTGGTTTTTAGTTGAAAAAACAGTTGTCTATCAGTATACAAAGAAAAGCCAATCCAGAAAGGAATTAACATTTGTTAGATTTTCTGTTCATGTCTGCAGTGTTCTGTATGAGGCAGTAACAAAATGGTAAAGTACCCCTGAAAAAAAAATCATTGCAGTTGCGTGTTGTTAGAAAATGGAACTGGAAGAGTGCTGCTTTTTCTGTGGGACTCTTGATGGTTTCTAAATACTGTTTTATACCTTTGTTTTATCTTTTTAATAAAGGCACAGGTTTTTATTGGTTCTAAAATACCATTTAAACAAATCTCAAGTACATATGAGAAAATCAGTGTTGGATCATACATCTGTGTTAACACATTAAAAATTTGTGCGCTTTAGTCTGCCACTTTCAAGTCGAGTTTAAGTGATGCTGAAATTGCTAAAAATTGAGTGTTTTGTGTACCTGTTCACAAAATGTGTTTCCTGTGTGAGGAATAAAGTCCATCCTAGGTACTCAAGACCTACAGCAAAAAACATGGGGTTTTTTCCCCCCTCACTCCTCTATGGAGAAGACTTCTAAATCATCTTTGGGTGGTATTGGAATTTTGCACCTGGAAAAAGTGACAAATACTATTTTCCTGTCTGTAACTTTTCTGATGTTCAGCTGATTCTGGTTACAAATAAATGTCAGCCCTTTTGGTACAGACTGAAGGTAGTAGCCAAGTTGATGATTTGGACCGAAAGAACCTGTTTAGTTTCTTTCCCAGACTGATTGCTACTTAAGTCAAATATGTTTATGATGGAGATACTAAGGTACCAAGTATTCTGTAAGGTTTAAAACAAGTATTTTTTGTCTTTGGAAAGAATAATTTTTTCTTATACTCATCTTCTAGAACAAGAACACTTTGAGAACCTGTGAACACGATTTGGTTACTGTTGGATGTTCTTGAGACAGAGACAGAAAGTCCAAACTTGCATGTTTTATAAATGTTGCAGAATGTTTCTTCAAACTTCATACAAGAAATTCTGTATTTGCTAATTTCATAACTTACAAAACCATTTGCTATATATTAAGCTGAAAGGTTTAGCTTTTTCTTCTTAAATGTCAAGTGAGAAGTGCTCATCTGAATATAAGCTCTCAGCAGTACTGCACCAGACAAAGTTCTTGGGGAAGACAACAGAGACAGAAGACTGCAAGTTCAAATGGCTTGTTCTGAATACCAGAATTTACAGCCCTAAACACTGGTGTAATGGAGGGCCCAGGGTATCACCTTGCTTTTACTGCAGCAGATTACAGCTGAGATAACACATACATGCACAGACATCATCTAGTAGAACTGTATGCAAAATCTGTTTCTCTAATGTGGTAAGTATCACTGATTCAGCAGTATGGTCTCTGCTCCCCTCCCACCCCCCAACGTTTGATACACCCCCATATGAATGTATATATACTGTAGGCTAACATCAGTATAACTTCTTTGATTTCTTAAGTTAGGATAGTTAACCTTCAAGAAAAACTGCAAGTAAACAGAATGGGCTAATTCCACGTGTGTTCTCTAGCAAGTGCTGGTCTTCTGAAACCAGTTCTTTGTATATCTGATGGACTTTTTTATGGCTTTTCATAAAGAGCTGATGTTTCTGACATCTTTATGCAGATCACAGGTACATTTTGGCCCAGATTTTTCTCACATTTCAGATGAGAAAAGAACAGTGTGCTTAGGATACTCTGGAGGCTGTAGTTCCTGTTGGTGTAAAAGCAGGCATTAGTGAAGTCACTTTGGCAAATATGAAATGTAGTAAAGTGATTCAAATATGATTCTTCCAAATTCACCACCCCCAATGTGCCCCCCCCCCCTTTTTTTATTTTTTTTTTTTTACCCCTGGGGAACTGGTTACTTAAGAGAAACTCCAGCTACACAGCTAATACAGTTGGGTGTTTTTCTTACAATTACTTATTCACAGAGTGTAAAACATACACATTGCTGTTCCTACCAAAGGCATGTTACTGGAAGAGGGCAGGAAGAGGTGTAAGTTTCTGTCACAAGGGACTTCCTACAGCATTATCCTGAGATTGCAGTCACAAGTTAGATGCATCATAAGCCTTTGATTAAAAACTTCCACTTTAAATATTCAGAGGGTTACTTTAGAGGGAGTTTGAGCGCTTCTGTTTTTAGTGATTTGAGTAGAGATGATGATTTTTGAGAGATGATTTTTGTTAAAGCTGCCCCTTGAGTGTGAAATTTGCAGGTACCAAGCTACTTTTTGTATGCTCTTAGAAACTGGTCCTGTTCTGAGTTGTCTAGAGTTTTCAGGTACGCTTTCTTCCCTTGTTTGATCTTGTGTGGCTCTTCTGTATTGTAAGTAATCTTTTGTGGTTTGGAGGTTTTGGTTAAGTTCAATACCATTTAATATGCACTCCCAAGAATTTCTTGATCTAAAGTATGGCCCGGTTGTAGCTCACCAGAGCCGCAAGAGGAAGAAAGCGGCGTTTGCAGCAGCACACGTGCCTGGCAGATTGAACCAGAGATGCAGACTGATACAGAGACTAACTGGATGGATCTGCCTAGAACTGGAGCACTGAAAAAAACACAACACCCACAACTTTGAGCTTCGTAGTGTATGTTCTTTGAGGACACAGTCTAAAATTGTATATGATGGGGTTCAGGTGTGCATTTACGCAGGCTCCAAATAGCAGCTACTTGTAATTCCATGCTGATCAAGAACACATCTTTCACAATACCTAAAAAATAGCTAAGCATGCAACACCAGAGGCTCTTCTATCCCTAAATGGCACCAAAGAGAGCAGCTGCATATAAAGTGATTTGTTAGAATACTGAACACATTTACTACACTCATTTCTATCAATTTGTTTTGTATATATAGACAGCTTTTTATATGCATTTTTCTTAATTACATAACTGTCGTGAAATGTAATGAAGCTGCAAGTTGTAGTTAGTTTTAATGCTGATTAAAACCGGTGTTTGGCTTTGTTTTCTGCAGCAATTACTTGAATCTTGTTTCCATTAGGTAGTGAAATCTGATGTTTACAGGATCGCTTGCATTGTTTTGGGGGGCTTTCTCCATCTCTCTCTTCCCATCCCCTGTCCCAAGAAAGAGAGAGCACATGCTCAGCAGTCAACTAGATGTGCTGGGGATGAAGTATTGGCATCACTTTTATCAGCACCAAAGCATTAACAGTGACATGCAGACTCCCTTCTGTTTGTTGCTTACCTGACAACTTACATGCTTAGCATGTTCCTCTCCGATTGCTTCTGTCCCTTAACCAATTGCTATCAGTTTTATTTCTGAGAAAATTAAATCTTTCTGAACTGCAATTTACAATCATAAAACTACCACAGAAAGAGGCAGCATTCCTGCTGTTAAAAATCTGCCCCCTCTCCCTGTCCCCTTTTTAACTTAGATGAACTAAACACCCCCAGGTTCTCTCTCCAATTATTTTTGTATTTGCCAGCAAGGGTCATCAACATTTGCACTAATCACAGTGTCCTAGCTGTTCTACATAGTTATTTTTTAATTGTGCTGCCTAAACTTGTAATGAGCTGTATCTGAGGTGAAGTGTAAAAGATGTATGTAATAACGACACAGTTATTGTATTTTTTTGTATGTTACAGATAGGAGTAGTCCTATGCACAGAGAAAAACATGTTGCCATTTATAGTTTAATACTTGAAGTAACTTTTTAAAATGGGATTTTATAAATTAATTAAAATACAAAATCACATTGCTTTGCCTGGAAGTTCCTTCACATTTTAATTGTATTGTGCAATTATCCCGTGTGTATACTTTTCCATAAATGTTATCTTAACCACTTATAACCATGGAAAGTGCATTCAAGATTTTGTACAACTGCATTCAGACCTGTTCATACTTCTCTGAAGTACAGTTCATGTTTAACTTAAAAAGTTGTACTATTTTAGGCCTCTTTTCCAAAGTAATAAAATATGGACTTGACACTTGAATCCAACAGTGAATGAAACATCAATGTAATAAAAGTGTGAAAGAACCTGAGAATTGCATAGCTGTAGCATGTGTATTAGATCACTGAGAAAAACTGGCTACCTGGGAAACATTTTGTAATTATTCCAGTTTTAACATTCCAGCTGCAACAAACCTAAGATTACACTCACTCATGGCACATCTTCCAAGTCACTTGGTCTTGAGAGGGGAAATAAAAAACCCCTCTTGACTTGTGGCTGACGATATTCCTTCAGGACACTAAACATGATTTAGAAATCAGATTGCCACTCAAAAAGGAAGCAGATGTGTTCTGATTAGAAATAATCTCTCTAAGAAGGCAGTAACACCCAAGTTGACAGGACAATGACACTAGCATTTAAGTTCATCAGTTCTTTCCAGAAAGTTTTAAAAAAACATAACATTTTACTACCTTCCTTGAGTTCCAGCCTCAAACACCTAACTTTGTAATTCTTCATCTTAGTCCTTGCATGCCCAGTGAAGCGAGTGCTACATAAGTATTGCCTGTTGTGCCTCAAGTGTTGATGTGTACAGAACTATCACTTCAGAAGGGAGAGTGACCCATAAGACCCACCTGGTCAGTACCAGCAGATCATCCCTTTCAAGATAGCAGGTGTGTTCTAGCTTTCAAATGGAATCAGTGAAGCTGTACGTCTCCTTCACATCATCATTGC
>NW_020799091.1:18316861-18339870 GCF_003259725.1 Athene cunicularia | reverse complement strand
CTCCTCTCCTCTCCTCTCCTCTCCTCTCCTCTCCTCTCCTCTCCTCTCCTCTCCTCTCCTCTCCTCTCCTCTCCTCTCCTCTCCTCTCCTCTCCTCTCCTCTCCTCTCCTCTCCTCTCCTCTCCTCTCCTCTCCTCTCCTCTCCTCTCCTCTCCTCTCCTCTCCTCTCCTCTCCTCTCCTCTCCTCTCCTCTCCTCTCCTCTCCTCTCCTCTCCTCTCCTCTCCTCTCCTCTCCTCTCCTCTCCTCTCCTCTCCTCTCCTCTCCTCTCCTCTCCTCTCCTCTCCTCTCCTCTCCTCTCCTCTCCTCTCCTCTCCTCTCCTCTCCTCTCCTCTCCTCTCCTCTCCTCTCCTCTCCTCTCCTCTCCTCTCCTCTCCTCTCCTCTCCTCTCCTCTCCTCTCCTCTCCTCTCCTCTCCTCTCCTCTCCTCTCCTCTCCTCTCCTCTCCTCTCCTCTCCTCTCCTCTCCTCTCCTCTCCTCTCCTCTCCTCTCCTCTCCTCTCCTCTCCTCTCCTCTCCTCTCCTCTCCTCTCCTCTCCTCTCCTCTCCTCTCCTCTCCTCTCCTCTCCTCTCCTCTCCTCTCCTCTCCTCTCCTCTCCTCTCCTCTCCTCTCCTCTCCTCTCCTCTCCTCTCCTCTCCTCTCCTCTCCTCTCCTCTCCTCTCCTCTCCTCTCCTCTCCTCTCCTCTCCTCTCCTCTCCTCTCCTCTCCTCTCCTCTCCTCTCCTCTCCTCTCCTCTCCTCTCCTCTCCTCTCCTCTCCTCTCCTCTCCTCTCCTCTCCTCTCCTCTCCTCTCCTCTCCTCTCCTCTCCTCTCCTCTCCTCTCCTCTCCTCTCCTCTCCTCTCCTCTCCTCTCCTCTCCTCTCCTCTCCTCTCCTCTCCTCTCCTCTCCTCTCCTCTCCTCTCCTCTCCTCTCCTCTCCTCTCCTCTCCTCTCCTCTCCTCTCCTCTCCTCTCCTCTCCTCTCCTCTCCTCTCCTCTCCTCTCCTCTCCTCTCCTCTCCTCTCCTGACAGCTCCTCTCCTCTCCTCTCCTCTCCTCTCCTCAAAGTCGCTCCCGGGCAGACACTATCGGCCGTTCGTGTGGTCTGGGGCTGGCCGGGATCGGGGGGCCTTCGCCGGGAGGCGCTGACTCTGCCCCTCAGGTGCACCCCTGCCCCGCCGGGCGATGGACATTTCGAGGGACTTCTTCGGTAAGCTGCGCGCCCTAGCCCTCACGCTGGAGAATGAAGCGAGGCAGCTCGAGCGGGCCCTACGCAAGGAGGACACGGGTAAGCGCAGGCCTCGCCTCCTCCTCTTCCTGGCGCGGCTGAGCACCCTGCGCCGGGGCTCTTGCTGGCTTGTCCGCCCCCCCCAGGCAGCAAGGCCTCAGTCCGAAGGTGATCTGGAGAGCTGCTCCCCATGACTCGGGTGATGGGCGTCACAGAGGGACGCTGGGGCTGATGGTTCTGCTGGGGTAGCCCGAGGAGCGGGGGGGCCGTTGTTCCTTGGGGGTCCTTGATTGGGGTTCCTGCCAGCCATTGTGACCCTAAGCTCCTCTGGGCATGCGGAGATGGGCCTCTGGTGGGCTGATGGTTCCGGGGATGAGCCTGGGAGTAGCTCGGCAGGGTATTATTTGGGTTTCTCCTCATATCAGTTGTCTATCTGAGCCCCTTTGGGAGGTGTGTAGGTGAGCTTTTATCACGAGGAAAAACGGGATGAACGGGGAATCACGGTCCTGCTTTGAGACACGAAAAGGCATTTGCAGGGATTGTTCTCTCTGCACAGCTGAAGCTCCTAATTGGATTTATTGCTGTGTTATGTCACATAGCAGGTGTCCTCTTTTACACTATTTGGATTACCTTTGATTTTCAGTGGACTAAGTAATGAATAGTGTATGTGTAAGTGAACCATACTAACATCTGCTCACGTGCAAATAAGGCAGAATAATTCAGCTTTTTGTTGACAGATGTTTTTTGGTGGTGTCTATATCTCTTTTTAAAATTTTTAGTATTATTTCAAGTTCAAACTCTTTAAGGATAAAAATTCAACATAAAATAATCCTTGATAGCCCAGGGATCTACCTATTGTACCAACATTTGTTATACATTTAATTTCCAAAGTATTAGTAATAACAGTAAAATGGAAGCCTGTACCGTTTCTCTTGTGTAGTTTAACGTACTGTGCAAATTGCAGTCCTACACTATGCAAAGTACCTAATATGAACTAGCTTCACCTTGGTTTTCTCTATCCTGACTCTCTGACATATGACTCCAACATCTCTAATATAAGAGATATTCTGATGTAGAATGTACTTGCATACTAAAATACCCCTTTTTTCTCTCCAAACCCTTTTATGTGAACATGCATATCAAAGACTATGAAGATGAGTCTCCAGTAAGAGCCTTATATGACTTAATTTGTGAAATCAGGACTCTAAAGGTAATGTCTTAACTCGCTTCCTTCTTGAAAAATTGGCTGGGAGTGGAGGGGGTGGTATCCATAAACATGGTTTTATTTTTATCATTAAGTCACAATACAACTTTGTTAGTTAGCAGTTCTGACCCTTATTTTATTCATTTACCTCTAAGTCTTCATAATGGCAGTGGATGTCGGGGTAGTGCCCAAAAGCTTATGGGTGACTTAGAGTAGATTTAGCAGTATTTAATAGTTTGCAATCACTTTGTCACTCAGATCACCAGGGACTAAAGTTGTAGCTGTGCCAAGGTGTAGGTATAGGGGTGAAGGATCCAGGAGCAGCGGCTCCCTTGAGAAAAGGTACACTTGTTTGCGTTCAATGACTAGCACTTAGAATAAAAAAAAAATCACAGAAGTTTCAGTACCTTCAGCCATTTGTTAAATTTGTGGAGAATGGTCTTTGTTTCTTTAATAGAAGTAGGAAAAATTGTCTAAAGAGCAAGGGTAGAAATAATTGAGAAGTAAGCTAGGATATAAACTTGAGGTTTACCATCTGCTCTGCACTAATTCTTTGTACATGGGGAGTAAGAGTCACAACTAATTGCTGTTATCTCATGTTTTTGTGAAGTAAAAGTATATTTTTTTGTTTGACAGGTTACCAGTAAGTAGTTATCATTCTACAAACTGTCATCTTAGCTTAACTTTTTTAAGCTTTTGTCCACTCATGCCCTTATATAATCCTGATATTTTGTAACCTAGTTTTCAAGTATAAATTAGACCTGAATTTGCTGCATATCCTCATCTAAATTGAACTTCAATACTTACTTTCATAACAATTCATGTGTAAGCAACTACTATGTGATGATTTTGAAAACTGGTATTTCTTTGTTTCCGTTCCCACCTCTGCCCCTGAAGGAAGAGATTAATGACAGTTGCAATAAGAGTTGCTCTGAAAAACAAGAAATTCGCGAGTTTTTGAAGACAAGTGAAATGTTGATGCAAAGAAATGCAGCAGATCTTGGAAAAATAAGAGAACTGTTCCAGAAATATGGCTACAAACCACATGGCAAAGACTTTACAGGTAATTTTTCTTGGCAATATAGTATGTGAAGACAAATGTAATTTTCTAAAATGTTTCTCTTCAGCTATGTGTATCTTTCTGTTAATTAAGAGATCAAGTACATCTGTGTTATTTGCTTTATAATAATATCTAGAGGGTAAAAGATTCAGTTGTGATTGGTGCTATAAAAATAAACCAAAATATAAAAACTTAAAGAGTTAGATCTCCTGGCACGCTTTTAAGTTAGTGGGTAGTGTTGGGTTTTTTCTCCAATAATACTTATATTCAGAAAACATGTTAGCAAACATGTTTTCCTAACCCACAGGATTATGCTGCTTCAGCTTCTCATTCATGGGAAGCTATTGCAGATGCTATATGTGATGATTCCATTAACTTAATTCACCGTAAGGAAAATTTTAAAATAACATGCTCCACAGCACAAATGGAACAAGAGGAGTTGTATGGGGATTAGGTGACATGTGACAAGCAGTAGTAGTTTAGTAGCTTGATCATGTCGGGGAGGGGTGTCCTTAATCCAGTCAGAAACTGCACACACACCTGTGTGAAAAATGCAGATATGCCAAATGAGTTTAAATTCTGCATCTGTCAGTAGTACACGTACCCCTTTGAGTATCAAGGGCCCAATCAATCTTCACAAAGTCCTTGGAGAGAATGCCTTAACCCTCCCCTGAGCATCATCCCATCATTGCACAGAACAAAACTGTGGTTATGGACCATATTCACCTCTGAGTTAAGCTACTAAAACTGTTTTACAAAGATATGACATAAGGCTCTAATTTTATAGTACCTTCCTTTCTGTCCTCTCTCTGAATTTAAAGCAGACTCCAAACAGAGCTACAAGGTCAATTTATTTTTTTAAGATGTATTTTTCAGTGTATCTGAATATATAATACCAATACACATAAAAAGGTAATGACTCTGCTGTGTTGTTTTAAATAATTCTTTTTTTCCCCCTGCTTCTTACATCATGCAGAAATTCACAAATATTTTGAGGTGTTTCAGTTTAACTACAGAAATGTACAAATTACATGTTTCTTTATTTCTGCAGTGCACTCATTATCTAAAAAGTGACTCTCATGAGTTTTACTTGCTGCTTCATAACCTTTCTTCAGTACTGTTTTCTGAAGAATGAGCATTCTAGTACTGTGTGCAGCCTTTGCTCTTTCCCAAAAACATTTTCAGTTCTAGACAGATTTTATTTTCATTGTCATTTGTGGTACGTTTTTAATTTCCGCTCTTGCACTAAAATCAAAACAAATAAATATATTTGATTAGCACTTCCTGCCTGCTCCATACAGGGAGGTGAATTCAATTAAAAATACACCTGTGTAAAAATCTTTCATTTTTCCTAGAAACAATAGAGTGAAATTCAGTAAATGTGTGACCTATATTATAAGTTTAGCCTGATACGAGCTTTTGATATCTGTTGTATCTTCAGGTTCAGCACTTTAAAAGAAGGAATCTTTTTTACAATAATAATTTTTTAAAAAAATGAGGAAAGGAAGTCCAAATTTATTTTATAAATTCTTAAAACATAAACTTATAAATTTTTCTTTATTACTACTTTTCTCAAACAGAAAAGGATGAAGTAGAAGTTAACAGTGATTCAACGATGTCTGTCCAGAATAAATCTGATAAAAAAGCCGATGATGTACTTCCTGGTTGTCCTGAGAAGCCACAGGTGCCCAAAGACCCGCTGCGTAACCCTCAGCTTTCTGATTTTGGGCTTTCGCAATATGCTTTCTCCAGGCCTTGGAGTGCGGTGAAAACTCAACACACAACAAATGCAAATCAAGAAAATTCAAGGAGTAAGACTCCATTAAAAACATGGCCCCCCTCTATTTTACCCAAAACACCAAAATGTATGCTAAAGATGGATGATTATGTGTGCATAACACCGAAACTTGAACATTTTGGCATTAGTGAACATACCATGTGTATGAATGAAGATTATACAATGTCACTTATTCGTAAAACTGCTCAAACAAGCAAGATGTGAGTACATTACTTAAGTTCAGTTTCTCTGCTGTATTTTCTGAAGTTTCTTTTTGCTTTACTAATTTCTTGCAGCTATTGCTCTTCTTTTTCTTCAAGCAGGTGATATGTTGTTATCTACCAGCTGATTAGTCCTGTGTCTTTATTCAACTTTGCAGTGCCAAATGCTGCCATGAAACACATCTCTGATATACTCCTTACCTTGACTGTACCACAATAAGAATCTTCCACATGTAGTCTATTTACAAAGGGAAAATGCGCAGCATATTTGTGATCTTTTGCTTTCCTTAACCTTGGATTTGAATTTGAGGATGTATTGTTTGCAGTAGATATTACGTAGCTAGTTTAAAGGTTTCAAAAGGTTTAGTAATATAGACCAGGAAAAAACTTCCAAAGCTTTCAGTAAAATGCCTTCTTTTAGAAAGTATTATCTCTTACGCTGTCCAGCCCCACCTTACAAACAGTTAGCTCTTTTTATTTCTCCAGTCTTTTGTTGAAAAGACATCTTCAGATTTTCACTGTTCTAATTAATATGAGTTTGCAGTAGTGAGGTGTAGAGCACTTTAGCAGTAGGAGTATTCTTCTATACTTCTAAGGTATTGTAAAGGTAGGTAGATCATGTTTTTATAGTTAGCAACACATTTAATCTAAAATCTGACAGTATTTAAAAGGAACTCACTGTTATGTGGCTAAGTATTTGGTATGTAGAGAAATTGGAAAAAAAATATTCAAAATAAGTTGTGGAAATAATCATTCAAGTTTTTGGTTTGGGTGTTTTTGATCCCTGATATTTGCAATATAGGCACAGGTGTGAAGTTCTTCAGAACTATGCCGTGTTCCCCAAAGATCCAGTTTACTCCAATGGTTGAATTTTGAGTGTGATTACTGGGTGAAAAAGTGAAAGGATGCATTTTCATTTAAAATAGTTTTGGAATCTCCTTCTGAATGTAAATATTATAATGTCTGTAAAGCTTTATAGTATTAGAATTGTAATATCAAGAAAACCTACTAAATCCTGAAATATATTAATATAAAAATTGTTCCATCTCAAATTATATTTTGAAAATATTTTCAACTTATTGCAAAATTTAAGTTATTTTGAGATAGATAGATAGATAGATAGATATAAAACTTTTTGTGGTTTTCCTGTTTAATAAGAATTGTTTTAAATGTGTTTTTTCAGCTTGCTTTATGGCTGTAATTTATAAATGGATACATCCACAAATGTAGATTCTATTTCTGTGACTACACAGTTCACTAGCAAAATTTATATATAACACCAAAAAAATCACATTAGTTGTCTTCCATACCCCTAATGGTGACATTAAAATTCTGTGGAGAATTAGTTACAGCATGATTGCTCTTTAACACATCATTATTATTAATGATCAAAACAGATGGACACACACTAATTGAGACTAAAGTCTGGATTCAGAATTAGTGACATATGTGAGAGGTCATGACCTTAAGTCATTAGAGTTAAAATGTTAACTGTCTTTTAGATTATTTGTTTAGTTTATTTTTCAACATGTTAGACTTAGTGTGGGGTCTGATCAAAAAGGTTGAAACAATTAAACAGCTTGTTATCTCCAAACTCATCTCACTGTTTAGTGAGAAGGCTCAGCATGTTAAATGGGCAGAACAGTAAGCTAGAAAATTTAAAAAAAAAAAAAAATTCACACCGGACAATGCACAGAATCTCCTTCCCAAGGAAGATAAACAAAAAAAACCTAGTAAAAATGAGGTAGCCTTACACCAGTAGTTTCCAGTTACAAAGACAGGTAATAATTACAACTTTCTTGGAGACAACCCTGTCCTTACATATCCCTTGCTTGTGCCAGCTAGGTCTTGTATGTAGCTGAAATCTGTCTAGCAGTTGTGCATTCCACTTAAAAAAAAAAAAAAAAAATAAAAAAATCAGAGTTCTTAAAAATATTTAGTAGACCCCCAACTCCTCCAACTTTGTTTTTCAGTTCTGAAGCAGGTGAAAAGAACAATGTACTTCAGTGTACCTACTACAAAACTGAAACCAAAAGTAATCAGGAAAGAACACAAGGGGGGGAAAAGTGTCTGAGCAAGTGTTTGTTATACTTGTTCTTCTCCATTGTAAAAATTACTGTTCATATGGTTTCGAGTATAATACTTCCAATGCAAAACTGACTTGAAAAATCACTCCTTTTTTAACTCAAAGTTTGAGATATATTTAAGTAAAATATAATGCCTCAGATTATTTTTTTTTAAGTTTAGGCTTTTTGTAGAGATCTCTATATCTGGTTCTCATAGTTAAGATAACGTTTTAAAAATTTCTATTTTTTTTTATAGACTCACTCTTGTATAAAGTTTTGGTAAGCTTCCACTTTTTGTCTACTATTTTTCTCTTAACTGCCTACACCTTTCTTCCACTAGAATATCTTTGATATGAAAAAATAATTTTAAAAATTTTAGTTTCTACTTTTGTGGAATTGATATTAAATGGCTTTTCGCTCTGAACTCAGCTAGTGATTAACATAAGTAATCAAACTTAAAAATTGAATTAAAAATCTTTAGCGTTCACAATAATATTAGTCGTTTAAGAGCTGAAAAGATTTCCTCTTGTTTAGAATTTTGTAGACAACAGGCAGTTCAAAATAAAATAGACTGTATCCCTAACACAGAATTGATGATCTGGAACAAAGAAAATTTGATCCTATCTTTTTTCTTTTTCATTTTGAGGAGTATTTTTATGCTTGGGAATGAAATCTCAGTGTGTGGGTGGATGTACATTTGTGTAATTTGTGGATGGACTGAACATTTGCACGCTACAAACTGCTGCAGTAGAATCCTAGATGAAAAATCTATGAAAAAATAATCTTTGAGGAGCTGAATTTTTTTATTTGCAGGTTGATGAACAAATGCTAGAAAAGTGATCACGTTCACAGTATTCTAAGTGTGATTTCTTCATATTACTTGAGAGCTAATTGGAGGGGTTTGGTTTTCAGGTTGGTTAAAAAATATGATCATGAAGTGAATCTACCAGAAATGACACCCAAGGAAATCATGGTTACTCCTGGGCTGAAACCGAAAGTAACAGCTGAGAATGGTAAGCTAAAAATAAGGGAAATAAATATGTATATGCGTTTTTTATATAGTACATGTGTAAATGCGTTGGAAACACGTGGAAAACTTTTAAACTGTTTCTTGTTAAATATAGTTAATTCAGGCCCAGTCATTGTATGGGTACTAATGTCTAGAAAATTAAATGTTGGTGGCTTCAATGGGAAAGTTTCTCACTTCAATATAAATCTTTCCTTTTTCTTCTACTCATATGCATCTATAATTATGCAGACAGATCTATCATTTTGTAATTGCAACTTATCCTTATTCAAAATAAAAATACTGTCCTGAGAATAGCCATTAGATCTGTTTAGAGGTAGAAAAGAAACTCCTTTAAAAGAGGCTATCAAGACTAACTTATATCTTTCAAGAGTAGTGCTAAAATTTCTTTGAGAGGAGATATAATATGTACTCTTGAAAATGCATTAAGATCTTGGGACAAATGTATCAACAATTGAATATATGAGAAGCTAAAGCAACGATAACAGCTTTTTCAGTTATATTCGGTAGTGGAACTAGTTTTGGGGTTTTTTACATTTATATTTGCTGCTTTTATGGAATTCTGTCATTTGGATTGTTCACATGAAAAATACCAGCCAAAATGATACAGATGTTTTAGAATATGCAAATCTATAAAAAGCTAATAGACTTAGAAAACTAAACTGGGGCACTGGAACTAGTAGTATTTTTTTAATATATATGTATATGTGTGTATATGTATATATTTTTATTTTTTACTAATCCTCCCCTCAATTTCAATAGCTAACTGGATGCCTTCTCCTAGGATACTTGTGTTCCATACTCCTGATGTAAATGGAAGTTCCAGAGCAAATGATACAGTATTATCAAGGTCACCACAGACAAATGAACGGCCTCCTCCCAGTCATGCAGGAACACCGAAGTTTCCAGATTTTGAAACACGATGGCTAAAACCAGAAGCTGAGGTAGTAGATAGCAATTATGTACATTTTCATGTACTCTTTACCTAAGCAGTTTTTCAAATGTCAGTTTGAGATTTTTTGTTTCAGTGCTACTTTTTTCTTGTGTCATTGTAGAAGATCCTTCTAATGGGAATTTTGCAAGAACATTTATTAAATACTGAAGATAAATGCCTTCAGTTAATTAATACCTCTTTTGCAGCAGGTAAAGCAGGGGGAAAAGACTGAGTCGGTGACAAAGAGTGATGCAACAGATAAACAGCGCATAGAAGATAGCATTTCTTTTACTGTGAGCTCTGATGAGTATCTTAAACATTTGAGGGACCCTTCTCCTCCCAAACTAAAACACTATGACCAGTTACTCAATACTCCTCCACCTCCAGAAATAACAAGGATACCAGATGATGTTCTACAGGTTAGCTATTTTTTTTCTAAATAGTTTTAATATCAAAATAGCAAAATTAGTTATCCAATTTTGTTCTTCAAAAAGACAGTTTCTACTACTTACTAAACATGTATAAAGTGTAATCCTATTTTGAGTTCTTAGATAATTCTTTTTATTCCCTTTTAATGTTTTCTGTAGATTCTGTCCAAGTATGATCATAAAGTAGACTCTTCTAAAGCCAAGGAAATGAAGACCAAGACAGGAAACACTACAAGATATGGAAGCGATTTCACTGATTACTACAACAAAGAGAACAGGTATTAGATTTTACAAAATTGGTTAAGCAATTTAATTTGGAGGAGCTATGAAGATGCTTTAACATATTTAGAAATTCATGCAGCTGCTTGCTCTTCAGTTACCAAAATAGCTCTTGTTGCTGTGACTAAACTACTCTTTGGCATGGTGTCTGACCACCTTTTTGTAAAGAACAAATATTATAATTGATTGTGTGTTTGAATCCTCTCTACTTTAGAAAAAATAAAAAGGTAGAGTTTTACTGTCTTATCTATCCCATGGCAATCAAAGCACCAGTGAATTCTTTCTTCTGAGTAAATTTAAGCAATAAAACTAAGGAATTGGAGAAAACTATATAAATGCCAAAAAGGACTGTGAAATTGGTCGTGTCAAAGATGTCATTTGAAATGAAAAGCCACTTTATGAACAATATGTGACATGAAATTAGTCTACAGTAAGTATGAGTAATCTTTAAACAATGGAATAATAGCTTTTAAAAGAACCATCAGTTTGAAAGGAAGTTTTTGTAACAGCTCAATGAAGTGTAGATGTTCCTGATCAGTGTAATGTATATTACACTTGTTGATTATCTGTTAAACTTGAGGTCAGGATAGATTATTTAGGTGAGAAGTGCAAGTAACAGGTATGGAGTCAAATAATAATCATAACCCTGAATGAGACCGGTAAAAGTAGTCTTAAATATATTTGGACTTGGATTCCATTTGAGTAATCAAATAGATCAAAGTTCTTACTTTAGCTGACACTTCTTTTTTTTCTTGTCAAGATAACTTAAAAAAAAAAAGTTTTCACTGTGTCTTCTGCTAATTCTGCTAATGATTGAGATAAGTTCACGAACACTTCTGGATATGTTTGCAGAGGATATCCTGGATTTTTCAAGCCAAACATCTGAAATCAAGCTGAAGACCTTGTTGAGACTATTTCATATTCATGGATCACTGAATCCTAACAAGCTCAAAAAACCAAAAGAAAATACTGGTGGGAGGAGAGCCATACCAAGGAAAAGCTTAGTGGAGAAACATCATTTATCCATAATGTTTGAACTAACAACTTGTGTTTAATTTTATTAAAATTATTGGCAAAATATATTGAAGGCTTTTAAATAGGTATATTGCTTCAGAAAGGATTGGGGTCATGTATGAGGTAGTACCTCATCTGTTTTGCCTGATTCTCATGTTTGTTGTGTTTACAGTAGGCTGTATAGAGTTAGGTTGCACTAAAGGAAAAGTCCATTATATTGCCCCAGAAGGTGGATTATCTCTGCCTGTTTTGAAGACGCTACATCTTTCAGGGCTGAACTTGAAGTGTAGTGCTTCCACAGTAATTGGTATCTTCAACAGAAACATCTGTCTTTTATTGGATGAGTAACTCCTTCTTTACTGTTTAAAGCACTTCTATGTTATTAGTCACTTCTGCAATACTAAGACATATCAGACATGTTCCTGCATCAGGTGCTCTGTTACCTATCTGACAGATATTTCTTACACTGCTGCTTCCTTATTATAGTTTTCTTGCACTGATATTGTATCAGGTGCTATACATCTGTTTTCCTTTTAACAGTCTAACCTCTGTAGCCCTAAAAGGTGACTCTGGCTCAAATATGAAGTATTCGAAAATATATTTTACAACTTTTACTCCTTATATAAATCTTCAGATCTGCTGGAAAGATTTGCTGGCAGGCGTGTAGGTGATTGCTTACTCTCCTGCACTGCTGCCATGTGCCTTCTCTAAGTGGTGGTGTCACTTCTAAATATGAACAACTATCCCTGTAATAGCTGACCAAGCTGAAGTTCAAGGGGTTTTGACACTTTTTTTTTGGGGGTATCTGGTAGTTGTATTAATTAGAACCTTTTTCTACCAGAGATCTTACTTTTGTCCACAAGGAATCCGAGCCACTGGGAGCCAATTTGCTGTTCCCAGTGTCAGCTATTCCTGTGAGTGACTCCAGGACTGCTCTTACCAGCTGTACATTGTCTTCCTGTTGATGGCTAAAATGCTGTCATTTATATGAGGGCAGGCATGCAGCACATGAAGGGACAGACTGTCTGAGTGTTGTCCAAAAAACAGAGTTCTGTAAAGAGCCAGTTAACACACAGGGGTGAGATATTTGTATTTATTACAGTTCTGCGTGGAAAAGGGTGTTTGGCATCCAAAGCAGCCAGCACACTGACTTACAAACATAGAGCGCATTTATTTGATTCTGAACATACAAGCACATACCTCCTATACATAACTATTGGCTATCATATCATCTGTTGGCTAGTTTTATTCCTTGCTTTCATTTAAAGTCACAGTATCTACCTATTAAGGTACAAAAGCTCAAAGAGTGAGAGGCTTCTTGAAGAGATAGGTCCATTAAACTACAGAGGTGTGGTTTTCACATTATAGTGAGCTAAGTTCACCTAAAGGACACAAAAATAGATACTTTCTACAGCATGGTTTCAGATCACCATTCTGTTGGTCATAAATCTTAACAATACAATAGTTCTATTCTAGAACTAAGCAACCATAAGTTTGTTTATAGCAATACTGATCCTGGTTACAAAACAAATCTTAGATTGTGAGCTGCAGATTGTATGAGGAAAAATTTTTTTGTCTTTCACAACACCAGGAGATGGGGACAACTGTATGCTTTTCTGAATATTTTTTTGAAGTCCTCAGGATATGCAGACATCTGGAGATGCCTGGAAGTATTTCTCTAGTTGCTTAGGCAGACTTGTCCTGGCTAAAACCTAGGAAGTAAAGGAGCCTTTTTCTTGCTATTCCAGTCATTCTCCAGGATGAGCATACATCAAAATAACTGCAGAGGCTTATTTTGTACTAGTTCTGGCCTGAGCGCACTGTCACTTTTATGTGCTAGCTTCTTTTTAAAAATAAGTATGTATATTTATGTGTCAGTCTTTGAGCTTTATCGACACAATTTTTTTTTTTTTATTAGTATTCAGTCTCAGATGCTTGCTGACTGCTTGAAAAACTAATCATCTGCTGCTCTGAAAACATTTATTTGTTCTATCCAACTGCTTCAGAGAGTGAAGGCCAGACCAGCTTCCAACGTCTTTACAGACTAAAAAAATATAATGAGCTGGATGCTAGTCATGGAATTTCATGGTATTAAAAAGGTACAAAGTATTCTGCTGCAGAAGAAAAATCTTTCAGCCAGACTGATTTACCAGCACTAAACAGGAGGTATTTCACAGCCTGCGTTCTTCCACAGCACTTCATGGCTCCTCCCTTGCCCTGAAGCAAGCCAGATATCCTGAAAGAGTCCATTGAACTTAGAATGGAACAAGCAGCACTGCTGTCCTGGACCTTGCTGTACTCCCCACCCGCCCCCCCTTCAACTGAGGAAATTCCATAAAGGCCTTATAATGACCATTCCCTAAACTTGAGAACTACTATGTGCTCCACTGCGCTTTCCTCTATTAGGGAACTGCAGAGTTGTACCTAGCAGTGCCAGGGTTTTCACCATAAGCCACTTGCATCATTAGCTAATATGAAAGAGCTTCAATTAATATTTTGAGATACAAATTGTCTTCAAGATGACAATGGAAATCTTAAAATCTTCTGGTCTACTCAAGCTATTCTGATGCTGACATGAGACTTTGGAATCTAAAAATTAAGTTAGTTTTGTTTTTCTTGCCTACAATATTGCCCTAATACAAGTAATATAGCTGTTTGTACTTAATTCTTCTTTGTAGCAGGAGCATCGATCTGGGGTGGATATAATCAGAGCAGCAAACCAAAAACTAGTTTTAATTTGTTGTGCTTTACCCTTGAAAACTGTTCAGATTTCAGTAAGGCTGAAGCAGTGGCTTGAGTATGAGGGTAGGGGAAGAAAAATTGTTGGAAGTGAAAGCATAAGCAGTGTCGAAGGCTTATCTATGTTCAAAATAAGCTGGGGAGGGAAAGTTTTGTTGTCTTTTGGGTTTTTTCCTACTCAGATCAGTTCTTTCACACAGGTGGCTGTATGGCCATCTGATAAACTGCAGAAGTGCAAATGCAGGAACAACCAAGGATGTAGCCATGGGGCTGAAGGAGGGTAAAACTCCACTTAGGCCAGTATTGCTGCTGAAAAAAGGCTCGTCCCACTGTGTGCTAAAGTAATGTAACATGTCAGAGTGGGAATAATGCAAAAGAATTTAAAACAAGTTATAAGTTGGTGTGATGTGGGGTGAATCTGATAGCTCTGCTGGCCTGTCCAAAGGTGCAGTTGGATAAACAGTAGCTAAATAAGTAGCAAACATGGTAGCTCTGTAAGGGTCAGTCATCACCTGAAAACAGGCAAAATTGACTTGGGGTACAGTTCTGTGTTGTGCTTAATTTAGTTTAAGTGGGGGCTGCTTCCACTAGAGGCTTTCACCACTTGTCACAGAATCTAGGGGTTATGCAGTTTTACAATCCATTTACAATGGATTCCTTCCATTTGCTGAGCCAGAAAGGCCAGTTAATTTTGTTTTCTCCTCTAGTTTGTCCTCCCCAACAGTAATCTCAGACTCTACTTCTACATGTGTGAGTGGTAGATCAGATGTAAGGTGAGAATGGGATCACATCTTAGAGCAGTAGCCTTCGGTCAGAAAGGATTGAACCAATCACAAAACTGTACTTCCATATTGAAGGACATTTGGGGAGCAACCAAAAAAACATAGCCTTTAGTTTTTCTTCATTTACTTTGGTTCTTAACCTTTTTTTCATTTTTTTAAAGTATATAAAATGTGTTGGCTAACAAACTTTTATCCATAATCCCATTTGTTGTTAAAGGAAATTCTCACTGTTCTGCCTAGGAAACCCCCCTAAGGTGGTCAGTACTTTCTTAGTTTGGAAATATTTTGCCAGAGATTAAATACAAATATAGATCTTGCAGTGAAATGAAACTTCCCAAATGGTTGTCAAATGGATAAATGACAAGCATCACTTTTAGTGCTTTCTGTTGTGCTTTTATTGATGTTTTTATAAATCACTGGAGCAATAACTGGAGTCCAGGCTTCCTTGCTTATTTAAAGAATCCATGATGCTTTAAATTTGCTGTAAGATGTGATATTTGCTGTATTTCCTGCTGTCATTATTCAGATGTTCCAGTACTCATGGTGGTTGCATGTGCTCCATTAACAGCTGTAGCTGATGTTGGAGCTGCCTTGTATTTTGGGAGTACCTTGTTTCTCTATGGGATAGTAATATAGATATTGTGGCATTTATAAGGAGCAATGACAACATCCAGTGGCCGCACTGTGGAATCACATGTACATTAACCCCCAGGAATACAACTTTCTACCAGGAAGTGGCTGTGTTATCAACTTAAACGTGAAACCTCATCCTGTTCTTACACGGTAATACCCACTTTTACAAAAGAGCAGTTGACATCAAGATAGGGAGCTGACCAGGTCTGTGACTTTCTTTGATCTTGTCTAATTCAAGTTCAAGAGTTTTTTTAAAAAAAAAAAAAATAGCACAAATGTGCACACACAGGAAGTGGTCCATGGAAGATAGAGTGCTACATGGGCATTTCTCCTGGGGAGAGACCAAGCAAAGGACAGGTTGCAGAACATCTGGCAGGAAGGTGTTCAAATACTTTTCTAATTTTTGGCATAATGTATTCCTAGCTTAAAGCCCTGTGGTGAAACTCCCTAATCATTGCTTCTGCAATTGTTATAAACCAATCTCAGGCCTTGCTGCATGGTCCTGCCTTTCCGCAGCTGCAGGTCCCACACCCTCACTTGCATCACTGCCCTGGTGGCTGTAGGGAAAGCCATTTCTGCTTACCTAACTACCAGAAACTATTTGTTGTTTTTCATGGTTAAATAGTTCATGGACTCTGTGCTGCCCCAAATCTCTGCTCACTTGCAAAGGCACTGGTGGGCGCTGAAGCAAGAGAAGGGAAAGGGCAGGGAAGTGGGAGCCAGGACATTCTTTGCTGGCAGTTTAAGTTGCTTGGTGCATTGTACCCCATCTGTCTGGGTGCTTTGGTAATGTTTCCCAAGGTGGCTGTTGCATGAGCACCTCCATGGCAGCTGAAGCAATTCCTCTTCAACACAGCACTCCTGCTCCCAAACCCCCCTCCCCAGGATAAGTGCTTGGGTGGCTGTGCATGAATTAGTCTGGAGGGGACACATCTACTGTGACAAACCTCCCCCTTAGAAGGGTGGCCTATGGGTGGAAGCCTATAGCCTTGGAAGGCCCTATAGGTGCAGAGTGATGCGGTTTGTTCCTGTCCATGTAGGCTGCTGTGATGTGCTGGTAGGACTGTATTTCAAACCTTTAGTACTTTCATATGCATGTGTTTCCCTTCTCCCTTTCAAGCATAAGCCTCCTACTTTCCAGCACAGTTCTTAAACCAAAGGCAGCCGGAGCATGGCATCCTTGCTAGCAGGCCCCAGGCTAGACCAGAACTGCAGGACCATGCAGAGCCCCAGCTGAGCAAGCAGGTAATAAGGAGTGGTGGTGCAGGACTGTGGTGTACCTGGTGCTGTTCTGCAAATGCCCTACCTGGAACTGCTGCTGGGGCTCTCCCTTCCTGTCCTCTGGAGCCTGGGGTCTGTGCTTCACTGCTTTCAGCTGGAATATCTTAGCAGAAGACTAGAAGAAAAGGGTTGGCTACACCTGCTCCTATCTCTTGCTCAGCTGGCAGAGTTGTCTACATCTCTCTCTACATCTCTCAAATGTGCACCAAGGACTCAAGGAAAGGAATACTTAGATTTAAGCAGTGTACACAGCAGGGGGGTCTGGGCCAGGTGCAGACCTGCCATTATCTTCAAGCCTGAAGACACTAACTCATATTTTGCCTGAAGCAGGGGCTGGGGAATTCATGCCTCAGCCAGCACTATGAGGAACTCACCCAGAGATGCCCTTGAAGCTGTCACTTGCAGAAGTCACTGGATTCTCTTGCTAAGTATTGAAGAGTCAAGTGAGTTTTTGGGCCAAGATATCTCTAACTTAAGCCTGTCAGTTCTGTAAGACTGGAAATACCCCAGTGAGTGTCCTGAACAACCCAGCCCTTCTGAAGGGATACAGGAAGTTGAATGCTCTTCACTTCTGCATTACCTTTCTCTGTGAAGTGCAAGTTTGAGGGCAAATGTCTTTCTCAAGAGATGTTTAGTCTGAAGTAGCTGGGCAAGAGGTCACCTGAGGTTTGTACTTCCATAGCAGTCATGTGAACTCCACACCTAAGCAATCAAGCTGAAGTATTTCCTACAGAAGGCAGTTCTGTGTTCATTTCCTGGTGATTGTGCTTCATGGGCCACCAAATTAAAGTTGTGTGAAGACCTGCCCCAGGCTGCACAGGCACAAGCCCTCACTGGGCTACATCCCCCATTCCAGCAGCAAAGCCAAGCCCTGTCCCAGAGGAGCTGAATCACAGGCACAGGCTCACTTGCTGCTGTTGCCTTATATGTTACCTACATTTAATTTTGAGAATTATCCTTAAATGCAATTAAAGCAAAAACCAGGACACAAAACTGAAGAAATGCCCATATTCCTGTATACCTCTAATGGCAGGTCTCTTTGCCTTTGGTGGGAGGCTGTGCAATTCTGTAATTGCTGGGTATTGCAAGATTCACCTCACTCATTCTGCAGCACAGATGACATCCTACAGTGAGCCAGTCACCTAGCAGTGGTCTTCACTTCTCTGTCTACCAAGGTCTTTAAGGTACCAAAAAACAGACGGCTGATCTGATGGCCATGATCCAGCACGCAGGCAATAGATGCCCCAAGCCTGACCCAACCTGCCCCTGGTGACAGAAGTCACTGAGCTGTTATGACACTTGGGCACCTCAGTGTATTGCAGAGAGCCTCTTCCTTGGCACCAGAGGTGACTGCCTTCACCCTGCAAAACATCCCACCCATTTCATGTCTGGCCATGTTAGACCAGCTCCACTGCACTTTTCAACCCCTTTGATCTTAGGGGAACAAGTGACTCAGACACAGGTGATTCTACAGATGAGGGTCATTCATGAAGGCTGAAATTGCAACTCCCTAACTTAGAAGCCAGAGAAAGGGGGCAGAACTGAACCTAAAATCTATCAGGCTATGCTGCACTGAGGGACTCCTGAGAGGGGGAAAAAAAAAAAAAAACACCACACAGAAATCACAGCTCGTGGAAAATAAAGCATGCCTTGTCCTCAGCAGACAAGAACACTTACTTCAGTCTTGGCTTCTGCTGGTGAAGGTGAAGGCTCTAAGGAGCCATTACAGCTTCTATTCCTGCTCTTGCCTTTCTTTCAGCACACAGGGACACAATGTACAGAAAACTGTCTGGCTCTCTCTGGACCAGCTGGATGCTTGGGGTAAGCTGGCAGAAGCAGACAGCCCATGGACAGCTGGAGCCTGCTGTGAGACAGAGGCACCTGCCTGTCTCAAGATCTTCCCCTGAAGTGACAGAAGCTGGCACTGAGCTGTGGGAAGCCATAGGGCCCACCCCTCCCATGTTGCACTGATTTGCTGGGAGGTGTGTCTCCCCTTCTTTCTCCTGCTCCTGAAGAAGGTACCAGGCAACATCACAGACCAGCCTTACAGTTTCCCCATGGACAACTGAGATGCTTTAGCCACCCCTTCCCCTATTTTGAGATACTAGAAGTTGGCTGCTAGACACCCCCAACACCCTCCAGCTTCATCAGTAACTTAACATGGAACAGCCTTGAACCTCAGTACCTTGCAGCTCCTTGGTTTTGCCCCACCACCCAAGGGTAACCATAAATTGAGAAACGAGTGCTCAATACAGGCTGCAAGTGTTTGTGAAAAGCCACCTTGCAATTTACTCAGCTTGGACTGGTCAGCGTTAGGGTCCAAAATCATAGTTATCTTCATCTGATGAATACATAAGGGGAAGAAGATACAATATTCACATTCCTTGGAGTTCTGTAAGTCAAAATTGCATCTTGTCCTCTTGGTCATTGCTGACAATATATTGCTTGTGGTCAAGAGCTCAAGGGATGTAGGTATGCAAGTCACCTGCCTCCACCCCACAGGTTCACTTGGCCAAGAACCATCCCGTGGTGAGGACTCCCACATGTACTGCCAGAGCACAGACTTGCTGCCTCACCTCCTGTCGGTTCATCTAAACTGCAGGCAAGAGCCTCTCCAGACAGAGCACCCACCATTGTATTTTCATTAGGAAATAGTTCTGCCTGCTCCATGGTCAACCTCATTCTGAAAACACCAGATTTCTTCTGGCCAATCTGCAGATATTCCAAAGTTGACTCCAAAGGGGGGTGCAAAAGGCAAGCCAAAGACAAGACAATCTCCAAATGTGGTACATGCACAAGTAGGGTGCCATACTTTTTATATAGTTTCATAATGTACATACTAGTACAGTATTAGATGTAATTTATAAATCATTTGGGAGGCACACGGAGATTTTTTACTGATAGAGGTGTGCAATCCACAAAAGTTTGGAGACCACTGTTCTAAGAAATGCAAGACCTTCAAAGACAGCTTCCATTTTTAAAGACACTAGTTCTTCAGACCTCAGGTAAGGCCAATGTGCAAGCATGCTGAACCACATCTTCCTCTGCTAAGGGCAGCAGCTCCTCAGTATCCTGGGATATACTGGCGTCACCAAGACCACTCCCAGCCCACAGAATGGCATCATCATGGCACAAAATGAGTATCCCCCTGGAAGCCATAGTGGCTGCCTTGACTCCCCTCATGATCCTGCAGGACCCACAGTCTTACACAGCTCACATCCGACATTCCCGTCAGTGTACCTGCGTCAGCAGGGAGAGTAACACTGACCTTGCCTGCCTCTGACCACACTGCTCACATGCTCATCCTCCAAAATCCAGCCAGCTCTGGTTTAAGAAATTCTGTACAAGGAATCCCCATCAGGCCACTACTCATCAAGCCCAGAAGTTAGAGAAAGGCTCTGGCGCTTCTTTCTATTTCAATTTCTGCTTAAAAGCCAACTTTGGAATTTCTCTGCAAAAATCCACTTTGAAATAAAAAAAAAAACCCAAACACCACCACACTATCAAAAGATTAATAACATCAATCTTTATTCCAAACAAGACAGAACTACAGAACACCTGTAATCCTCCTGGTCGTATTTTATGGAAATCTTGAAACACTGGACATACTGACTTACTGTTCAAACTATAACAATCAGGGATAGAATGATGGCACTGCTAAAGGTAAGTGTTTCTTCTAAACAAACTAAAAGTTAAGGTTTAAAAGTTAACTTCAATTTCTGATGCTTAGCTTTGTCTTCAGGTGTTCTCACTTAGCAACAAAAGCAAAAAAAAATAAGCCTGCTTTAGAACAGCAAGTAGGAATAAAGATGTAATCATACAAAGCAGCAGTAGTTTAGTACGGTCTCATGCGGCTTGATGGGGGCGGTGCACGATTCGGAGGAGTAATTGCTATATCCAAGTAGTCTCCTATCTGGAATTTCTGAGACTGCAGTGTCATGGAATCATCTGTGCCCTTCCTGCCCGACATGGTACTGCCAATCTCCTTCACCCTGCATGCAGGAGAGGAAAGACAAGTTGTTTATCAGAGGCAAATCTTCCTAAATGTCCAAAACAGGAACTGTGTTGGGTCATGACAACCTTCCTGTGCCATGCTCTGCCCTGTATTTAGCTACGTACTCAGGATGCTGGGGTTTTTCTCTCCAGTTTCAGGTGTACCAAGAAAATCTACACCAAATCCTCTTTCTGATGGGACAGAGGGGTGTGTGAAGTTAAATACCAGAGAGAACCCCTTGCCTCCTTCCACACAGACACAGAACAAGACTCCATAGATTACAGAGCAGGGTATAGCCACTGGTTGCTGCCAAAGTTTAGCTCATATTGTTTTGGAAGACATCTACAACAAGATCACTGCTAACACTCAAACGCATTCTCAGGCACAAGCCCTATCACGCCTCATACTGCCAGAAACAAAGCTTTATCTCAAGCTGTAGGTCCGTGTTCTGCCTGGTTACCAATACAGTGATCAAAGCTTTCAAGCACACAGTTTGTTTTGGGAACACATTAGCAATGAAGGCCACCAAGTAAAATTTAGAGTTTGCAGTGGTCATCATATAGTCTGTTCTCAACAACTTCAGAAATTTGATATGTGAGTTCTGAACTTCAAAAATCAAGTGGTAATGAAAAATAATTTATTGCTCCAGTGCCTGAAGTCTTCTGTTAACCCAGAGAAGAAATACCATTTACCTATACCCAGGCCTCTTGAGATCTGTAAAAACAATTGCAAAATTGAAGTGTGTGCCCTTCTTCCGTGCTTCTGGGTAGACTTCTTTCACTAAGCTGGTCAGCTCTTTCAGAGTTGCATCCATCCTAAATTAAAAAAACAAACCAAAGTGAGTGAGTCATGTTCTCAGAAGCAACAATAAAAACAGCTTTTCCAAACCCTTTTAAGATGGAAACAATATATTATCACAACTTAACCATACATTTCCTTGCCTCTGCATAATTTCTGTAGATACCCAAAGACAAGCAAAATCTTACATTTCAGCTACATTGTGAGCCATCGATTTCTCAACTACACAACATTCCAACCAATATATTTTGAGCTAATGATCAATAAGTTGCTCTAGTTATTAAAACACCTCTGAGAATTGACCATTTGCCATACACTTGGAGGCAACATCGTCTAGTGTAAATGTAGCTCCTAACTACCTTGCAATTTACTGTGTTAAGACAATTCTCTTCACCTCTGTATGTTTCAACATCTGGTCTTCCAGGTCTCTCAGAGAGTTACCATTTAAACAATGGGGCCTTTTTTTGAAAGTGAACAGTATAAGAGTTTCCTCACCTAAGTTGATATCTATGTTAAAATAGATATAAGAGGAAATATAAGAAAAGGAGGGGGAAAAAAAAAAAGTGTTTTCCATTTCCGCACTAACAGGCAGCACTCCTCTTTCCCAGCCTTAAACCAGATCAGGGCTAAAGCTCATTTCTAGAATTTCAGGAACAAAAGGACTCAATCATCACAACTAAAGCAGCTCTAATTATACAGACTGTACACTCACTCCAAGCTTCAAGCAACTGAGGAGTAGTGTGTTGACAAGACAATGCCCATTCTGACTTCTGCAAATGGCAAACAGCTCAGACACCATCAACAGCCTGGACCAAGTCCATAAATCCCCTTAAGTAGTGAATTAGAACTGCATGCTCTGCTAGCCACAAAAATGGATTTATTCAACCATATAACATACAAGTTATAACCCTACCAGACACGTTGAAGGAAAAAATAAGACTTGAGAAGCAAAATAACTCACTTCCAAGAGCATTCTTCAACAGAAAATAAACAAAAACTAACGTATTTGCAACACAGACTAAAGCAGCTTTCCAAACTAAACCCGAATGCAATAAAAAGCACTGCTACCTGATCATACAAACAGGAACACATTCCTGCACTCTCAAGAGGCTCTGACTTAAACCAACACACCATTCAAACAGTTCAAGCCTTCTAGGACAGCTACTTCTACTAAAAACCAGGGCTGTTGTAACAAAGCTTAACCGTTAGTTAAATGAGAACTTCTGTGTTGAATAGATTCGTTGCGATAACGAAAGATGCGCCACAGCACAAGCCTCTGATTGCGTGCGCCGGTATCTCGGCGATTCAACCGCAGTAAGTTTCAGTGTGCAGCAATCGGCACTTAGCTAGAGTTGTGCTCCCACGGATGCCACGTCTACGCTGCCACGGCTGTAGGCAGAAGCGCTCTCTTTCCGCGGCAGTTGCCTTCCCGCGCGGCCACGAAAACTCCCCACGTTCCCCGCTCTAAACAAGGCCTACCGAACTCGCTCTCGCAGCTGCGTATCAGACAAGGAGTTCAAGGCAGGCAAGCTCCCCGGTCCCGCCCGGAGCCCCCGGCCGCAGGGCCCGCCT
>NW_020799091.1:18292383-18316811 GCF_003259725.1 Athene cunicularia | reverse complement strand
GGGCTTAGGGAGTGCTGCCGTAGGCTTCCCTCCTTGTCGCTGTTACACCCACACGTTCTCTGGATCACTGCCTGTGTTTTCTAATACTTAGAAAAGCTTCTCATAAGCTACTGAGACTGCTGCCTCTTGGCAGAAACCAATTCTATCTACATGGTGACAGATTTAAACAGATGTCTAATTTAGGTAAATAATACAATCAACCGCTGTAACTAGGAATAGATTAGAATAAATTAGGAAAGGGTAAAATGTATTTAGAATTTAGCTTCCCTTAATATTAGAATTGGGAAAGATCAAATGCATATGCTTTCCATTTATGGTCTTGTTTTTCCAAGAACAAAATCTTGCATTACGTTAATGTTGATTGTGTCTCAAAATAAGTCGGACAGAGATCTGTCTGATGTGGTAACTTCTAAAATGTTGAGAGCTGTTTGTATTATAATTCATATTAGAATGGGGGGAGGGGTTATTAATTTGTTTTCACGGAATTTATACACTTACATTTTTTTCTTCAAGTGCTGTGAATTTATCTCTCGTTTCAAGAATGAAACAACTTTTCTGTAAAATGATGCATAAATGTATGCACTTGCAGGTGCAACGCAAGCAAGCATCAGAGTCATAGAATTGCTGAGCCTGGAGGAGAGCTCAAAGCAGGATCAGCAAGGGCCGTTTGCTCAGGGCCAGGTTTGGGTGGGTTCTGAGCATGCCTCTCTGGGTAACCTGCTCCAGTGCTCAGTCACTCTCACAGTTAAAAAAATATTAGGTTTTCTTCTTATATTTAACTTAATTTTCTGCTGCGTGCCCATTGCCTCTGGCTGTGTCACTGGGCACTGCTGAGAAGCCTGACTGTCTGTCTTACTCCCTCCTGTCAGGTATTTATACACAGTGATGGGATCCTCCTAAGCCGTCTCTCAAGGCTGGATAATCTGAGCTCTCTCAGCCTGGTCTCATATGACAGATGGACCCATCCCTTAACCATCCCATTAAGCTAGAATAATGCTGTATTATTATAGTGTATACTGCTCATATAATTTTCTGTTGCTGCTTGCAGCAGAGCTATTTGCCATGAAGCTGTGTTTCCAGGTCTCTGTTCTGCAATGTACTTCTCTGGGTAAGGAGATTCAGGGTGAATTTACATCTGTTGGGCAGCTTTCCCAAGTATAAGCTTAGTATCAGACAGAAATAAATACAATAAATTCTGAATCATGAAAAAAACATAAGCTTGTTAAGGTGTTATAACTCCTGAGCACCTGTGCTATAAGGGTCATGTTGTGGTTTGATTTCATGTTTCCAAACACTGCAGATATATGTTTCCAATGTATCATTTATTTTAAAAATATGTAGGGGAGAAAAAAAATGATTAAAATATATTCACCTATGAGGTTTCTGTGTACATCATAAAGAAAAAAACATTATGAGTCCATACTATAAGAAAAAAAGCTTTTGCAGTTCACCTGTAATATAACCAACAGCATTTGATTTAAAATGTTGATTTATGGCACACCTAATACAAGACGAGATCCAACAACCTGTTGGAGTTCACCCTTAGCTTTTATTAACTTCATTTAGTGGTAGTCTGGATAGTACTGTACAGTTTTTAATCTACATTAAGTTATAGCATATCATCATTTTATTACCAAAGGGAATGATTCAGCCTTGCCACCATTTGCAGGATTTGATTTCCCAAGCAATGATAGAGTTTATTACATTGCTAAAATTAATTATATCTGCCCTGATAATACACACTTTGGGCTCAGTATGTGAACCACCATTTCCAAAACAAAGGAATTTATGTCTAGAATCAGGTATCATAAAGGAACAGCTGTAACAAATAAAGCACAGTTCTGTTATGAATCTAAGTAGTTCCTTCTGCTATAACTTTTTGAGTGCTTTATTTATGTGAAAAATGACCTAGTGTGCTTGAGTTTTAAGTAAATTCAAGTATGACTTTATTATTCATGAACTGTATTAACAATCAGAATTTTTTTCAGTCTAAAATCTTAGATTCTTATATTACACATTTGGAAGAGAAAGCTGAAAATTATTTGGAAATAAAAATGCAGTTATGTGATCTGTAGCCTGGACTGTGGGATGCAGGTTTTACTGGAGATGGTGCTGTCTGGTTAAACAAGGCATAACACGGTAAACTGGATTCCCACGGGTTTAGGCTGAGGTCCCACCTGTACCCGAGTTAGTCTAACAGCTTGCTCTTGCCAAAGGAGGAGGATTTGGCTCCCCACTGCCTGTCCTTAGTCATGTGAGGGTTTTTTCCCTCCCTTCTGCCAGGTGTGGCCATCACTAGATGCTTCCAAGAATAAGTTAAATTCCCTAATTTAAGATAAAACTCTCCAGTTGGGAGCTGGTTTTCTGTCAGTTTATTGCATTTGATGCTTTCAAAACTGATTCCATGATTGCTAGACCTTGTTCAAGATGAGGGTTGGAAGGGCGTGCCAGGGAGTAGCTGGGAGATGGAGGGAGAGAATAGGAATGGAATAGGGTCTGTCCCTCTAATGATATGAGATGGTCGATTGCTTCACCCTCCCTTCACATTTTCTTAGGCTTTGGGGGGTGCGAGGTCCCCTTTACTTGTCAGGGATGCTGTGTTCTGTGCAAACAGTGCATATATGTACAAATGTATATACAATGTATGCTATAGAGAAAAAGGAAGCTCCTCACTGAGGAGTGATGCGGAGTAAGACTATACACAAGCAAGTCTACAGCCTTTATTGTTGTAAAGGAGATACCCAAAATATGAATCAAACATTTTCAGACAGGAATGTCTGTAGAGAACTGAGACAAAGGTCTCAGAAGTGTGAATTGCCTCTTTAAGAATCGTTAACACACATTCCTATTTAAGTGGTTACTTAAATAGTGAACTTTTAATTGTTTATTGGAGCATCTAGGAAAGGTATGAATGAGTTGGTGTGTTGGTGTGAGCAGGATGCGGGGCTGGGCAAAGCTGCCACAACCATTTAGAGAAGAGCATTGTGGGTTAAGTAGCCTGTTGGTCTAGTAAACACTTCTAGGAAGTAAATTGTAATTGAAGGGAAGAACAAAAGGAGCAGTTTGATATTGGGTGACTTAAAACTTTCTAGGAGGAACAGAGAAGATGATAGTAAATAAAAGGTGTCATTGGGAAGATACAGAAAGGAATAACTGGGCTGGGGATATCAACCATTGAGGTAACCCTCCAAGAAACTAGAAAACTTGTGAGAGATGACCAGAACAAGAAACTGAACATTTCAGACCCATGAGTATACTGAATCTCAGTTCAAAGAAGTGGAATTAGCCTCACCCTCTGCAGCATGCTGTTTCCAGGTTCCCAAGGCTCCCAGGACTTCCAGCTTACTGGCTGCATTTGTGAGTTATTCCTAACCAGGACTACACACCACTTCTTAGTTTTTCATGGTTGTATGGGTATCCCATAAGGCTTGTTTGATAGAGTACTTGGTCTTTATCTTGACTGTGGAAGATGCAACTACCCTGTCCTGGCAAAAGCACAATTGTCTTTCAAACATCTTTACAATCAACCAAGTGAGCAAAGTCTCAAAGTTCATGGATCTTCTACTGTAAACCGGCTTTAACTGGTGGTAGAAGAGCACCGTCATGTTTTCTTTGCAAATATGATGACTGATATTTCCTACATTTTGTGTCACTGTACATCACAGGTATGTTTTTATGTTCAGAATGCTCTGTGTGCAGTCAATTTCATTACAGGTTTTTATTTCCTGTGTTTTGTACCAAAGTTAGTGTGGATTTCAAGAAGCCTGTAGTGCTGCTAGAAAATGACACTGTCTTCCTTTACACTTCAGTTCTTGTTCACTGTCCTGTTTTGAATTGAGATGATTTGGGCTCACAAAATGCACCATAACTGCTGGGCTTCTGTGGCCCTATTGAGCTTGCATGTGAGCCAGCAGGTGTGTCAACGTGGTAAAGACGAGCAGGAGTGGGTTGTTCGTGTGCAGCGTGTAAGAGGGTTCTGTCACTGTGTGCATAAAGCACATGGAGACCCTGAGTATCCTAATTCAGGAGTACCAAGACTTAGCTGCCTGGGAGGAATCTACATTTGTGTATAGATTACATGTATGTTTTCTTCTTCTTTCTCTGTAAAGCCATCAGAAGGACAACAAGTTAATAAAAAGGCTTTGAAGACGATTTACTATTCTACAATATTGCAAAATTATTTAACTGTTAATGTGACAGTAGTACCGGACAGTGTGCACAGCCTTGCACACGCTCCAGGTGAGCAGAGCCTTGTAAACAAGCTGCCTCGTGCTTGCCAGTTTAAGACCTTGTTTAAAGTTGTTTGTGATGTGCCAAATGTTATAATTCTGCCATTCAGTGGAACTGTTCCACATCAGGTGTTTCCTGAAAAAGCATCCTCAGGATGCTTTTTTTTTTCAGTTTCAGAAAAAATGTTTCCAAGAATAACACATTAGGCAGATGAGCATTATCACTCATATTTCTCTTACTTTTTGTTCATTTTAAATTCCTACAGCAGTTTGTCTGAAAACCTGTAGCTTCCACATACTTTTGAGAAAGAAACACAATTTGGCAGAGATGCTTACTCCTTTGTCAGAAATGTTCTCATAAAGCAAATATATTTGACTGAACTATAATATTTTTTAAAAACTGTGATTCATCCACAGTCAGCTGAGACAAACTAATACTGGGCAGCTAAACTGTACCTGACGCACCTGGGTGTGTGAGGGATTCGGAAGGCTGTCCACAGCGCTCCTGTGCTCTGCGACTGGCCCAGGCACAGGAACGGGGAACAGTGGGGCTCTTTCTTTTTTCCCTTAGGGTGCTGTTCCCTGCAGTGGGCACCAATAAGGGACACCAGGAGTGAGTGACCCTGCCTGCATCCCCGGAGCTGCGTGAGGAGGGAGCTGGAGAGCAGCTCCACAGCACTTCAGGCCAACCCAGTGCAAAACTGTTTGCAATTTAAACCAACAGGAGAGGATGTGTTATGCAAGAGATGTCCAGCAAAAATTGTAGTGACTGCTTGAATTTCACCTGGAACAGACCAGAACAAACTGGAACTTGTAATTGTCAGCAGAGGAAGACAGAATTCAGTTTCAAGTAAAGAAAAAGTAAGTCCTGGTCTATCCTACAGACTTATTTGCTTCTCTGTACAAATACACATGAAGGTGTGATGGTGAGATACACTAAATATTCTATTGATTTTTCCTGGTGGGGTAGTAGACTCGGTTACAAAATATAAAATTAAGGAAGAAATGTTGCCAGAATCTAAACCTGGATTTCATTAAAATGTGTTGTCATTTCTCTATAAAATACATCTGCTACAACGTTCCAGAAATTTTAGACACACAATAGAGTAATAAACTGCTTTTATAACTTGGGTAATACTCTACCATAGATTCTTGATTTCCCCCCTACTGTTTGTATGAAATTACCTCAGTACAGAAACGTTCGTACACTGTAAAGAAGGAATAAATCGGTTGTCATTGCAATAAGTGGAAATTTTTTAAATTGCATATGAGATGTGTTTTATAGAGAGGACAACCGACATCAGAAGCTTCTCAGCCTGTAATTCACTGCAAATAGTCAGGTCAGCAGCATGGGCGCCTGCCTGCACTCCGCCTGGAGCTGTGTTTCCTGGTTTTCCTTCACTGGGACAGCTCCAGTACTGGAAGCAGTGGTGAGAAACCCAGTGTGAAGGTTCCTTTCACCGCTGGTGCTTTTCCCAGTTGGGAGTATTGCTGCCACCCATGGAGCTAACTAGTTTGCCCTGGGGACACGGATGCTGCTTGACCTGCAGCGCTGGTGGCTCTGAGGGCAATAGCACTCTCCTCTAAACACAGGCAAAGCCTGCATGTCCCCTCTCAACATCATTGTCTGGAAGACATGTCCTTGTCTTTCACGTTTCCTGAGCAGACAAATCCCTTCCCTGGAAGGCTGCTTCCTGGATTAATGTGATCCCATCGTTGAACATGACACAAAAGTCTGACAAGGGAGTGAGTGTCTTCATTGCAAAGACAGAGTACTGCTCGTGCTGTGGTGGGAACATTTCCATGAACAAGCATTAAGAGATTAGGTTGATAGCTATTCCAGTATTATCTTCCAAATATCTGTTCTTTTCCCTTCCCATGGAAGAATAATATTAAAAGACTCAATGTTTTTCTCCTAAAGTAGAAAATTCCAAGAGATCAGACTGAGTATACCAAAGCACATACATTTTACACACAGGTCCCTGGCAATGCTTCTCTTCAGCTTGCCACACATCTCTGGAAGTTTCCGATCTGTGGCACACACAGTTCCTATTGAAAATAGTAGAAGGATAAAGATGCATCCCACACACCCAGAAATATCTGTTTCCTTCTCTGTTTTCTGCCCCAGGATGACGGATCTTAACACAAAGCATCTCCCCGTGTCTGTGGCATTTCACACTGATTCTTTAATGACAATGGAGCTGTTGATAAATAAATCCTCTCTGGTCAGCTGCAGTAAGAGGCATGTTTTATCTGGCTTTGTTCTGTGGTTCACAGAGTCCCTCAGAAGGTTTATGACAACAGTGCATATCCTTCATAACAAAAGTTCATGTCGTGTAAGCCGTTATATGTGACCTGCCTCCAGAAGAATCATCATAAAGAGCTAAGCAAAACTTTTCTTCAAAATAAGTAGTTCCATGTGGAGCACAAAGCAAAGCCTCAGCACCCCGAGACAGCTTGGCTACATCACAGAAATGTCTTTTGTGGCTCAACGTCAGAAAACACAATTCTGTAACACATTTTTTTTCCTCCTGAGTGGCCACTTATGACCAAAATATTCTGGCTGCAATAAATTACCTGCAGCATTTTGAATAGTGCAATATAAAGACAAATTATTTTCTGAATGCTGTGTCATATGTATTGCAATATCAATTAACTCAGTGTTTTTTAAAGAAAGGAAATGTCCATCACTGGGAATTTACAATATGTGAAGTTGAGTCCAGAATGAACTCTGACAACTTGGTTACCATAAGCTCCTCAGAGACAAAGTGCTTAGTGGAAACACTGACATAATCTTAATGATAGTGGTGGGAATAGTGCCAGTAAAACAGAATGTCCTGTAGGCATAATGTAAGGCAGAATCACTTCGGCTCCCCAGATCACAGTAGCTTAGAAAGAAAAGTGGATGGAAAATTTGTGCACACCTATTCCTTTGACCAAGAAAGAATAATCTCTATATGTATTGCTGACTACTGTTATCAGAGGTATTATATTCCATTTTGCACATGGTAAAAGGTGCTGGGGAAATTTAAAGGACATTTTGTTGCAACTCTATGAAGTCTTGTTGCAGAGCAATGGAGGCATGTTGGGGTTGTAGGAGAGCAATCGCAAGGGCATGGACAGAGGTGCACACTGCAGCCAGGGTGCTGGCAGGAAGGAGTCACTGCTTTTACATTTCTTGCTGTTCCTTCCCTGTGAGCTCTCTTGGTAGAGCTGGTCATGGTGAGCTCTCCACAGGGTTATTACAATGAAACAGGTTAGAAAAGACTTCAATTGTTTACAATAATCTCATTGCTCTTGTCTGGAGCAGGTGAAGAAGGGTTCACACAGCCATGCTGGCACATCAGTGGATAGAGAGGATGGTGACAAAGGGTATCCCCTTGCAGTGGTACAGCTGGAGTCAGAAGATGTACATCTGTCCATAACCTGGTGCTCTCAACTGACAAACCGTACCGTGTGGCATTTTATCTGACAGCATGATAGACTGTGACATTTCAGATTGCTGTGAACAGTGCTCTTTTTTTGTGTTCAGAAGATTTATAAGAAAGTGCAGCACTCCAAAGAATAAGTGCCTCACAGAATTGCTAGGGGGAAATTCTTGCAAATAAAGAAAGAAGAAAGAAGGAAAGAAATTATTGAAAAAGAAGTGGATTGGGGGTGGGGGGGGCAAAGACCTTAGGTTGACACTACTTCACAGTTAGCTTTATGCTACAAAGCTAAGAATAATTCAGATTCATTTCTATAAAACTTCAGGGCATAGAAGAGCAGGAGTTATGGCTTTCCTACACTGGTGCTTTATTTGGACTTGAGGAATGCAAAAGCATAGTAATTACAGCTGATACACGAGTTTAATGCAGGTGTTCAGATTTTTAAAAGACTATTATCACTTAATGTTACCTTTAAAAAAAGATAGATTTTTCAATGAAACAAATTGACTAGAAAAAGAGACACCATTATATGGAAGGAAGTGAAACTCTCAAATACAAGAATTGCAAAAATTCTATTATTAGAGGTACAGATAGATTCCCTGCCTTTTAGAGATGAACTCTTAGCTAAGCATGAAGGTTTGAAAATATAAAAGTGAAATACTGAGAACACAGTGAGTAGTTATTGCTAAATTTTTATGTAGCAATTCCCATATATGGGCTAGATCTTAAAACGCTGTTGAAGTACAGCTTCTGGCTGCTGATCACTTGTTTCAGACTTGGGTCTGGCTTTACCCAAAAAAATATGGAGCTACTGCTCAAACATGCTTCAGCCAGTAATGTGAATGAGGTTCAGAAAGGATTTTACCCAAGACGGAAGATGAAATGATACACTGTAGAAGTTATTAATGAACACTAGTCAGAATGAGAGATACATGAGTGTTCATCCATCTTGGTCCCCAAATGAAGCGGAAAGATTTGTGTATTTGTGTTAACATAGCTTGTAGTTCTTCTTTGAACTATGGTCAGCAGATAAAAAATTATCTGGCTCTTACAGCATGCAAAGCCATTATACATTCATTATTTTATGTTTAAATGGCAGATGAAATCTTTGGTCAGTCATGGAGTTCTCACTCCATTTGCACTCAGGGATGCCTGGATTTGGATGAACACTTTTTCATCCCACATTCTTTGAACATCTTTTCTTAAATTGGTAATTTTTGGTGGTGTCAGTGGTGGAATGCCACCAAGAACGGGCTGTGCACCTGCTTCTGGGGGCTCTGAAGTTTATCCTCCTCCTGCTGTCTGTGGGATGTGAGTTGTACAGCTCCTTTAGCTCTGCACATGCTGGATGCTGACAGCTGAGCTGTGGGAGATTTTACAGTTTCTTCAGGCTGCTTGAACAAGTCCTAGCTTCTGGCTGGGACAGCAATCCCATGATCCCAGCCATCAGGATCAGGATTGTGAGTGGCTTTATTGGGGACTAGCTGGCAGAGATAACAGATGGTAAAAGGTACTTGAAAGCCGCTGGGCCTTGGTAGGTTTTAAAAATGTCAGGTGCAAACGTTATTGGTCCTACCTGTGTGTCACTGATGGAGCATGAGCAAGGCTGCAGGGACACTGGTGAAATGTGGGAAATTATACTTTATGCATGCTATTTCCTGGCCCAGCCAGGAGCACAGCCAAAGCTATGACAAAAGCCTCTTACTAATATCACAGCTTTTAAAAGAAGACACCCAGAAAAGATGAGTCCTGTTTTTCTGACTATAACAGTGCATATTTTTTTTTTTTTTTTTTTTTTGCTATCAAAGTATAAACAAGCCCTCTGACTTCTTGGGCAGGAGTGTGCAGAACGCCAGGCTCTCTGCTTGACAGATGTGCAAAAACCTTTGCTCACTGGAGCACCGTAGCAGAAGAGGAGTGAAGCCAACACAGCGCAGGTGGGGTGTCTGTGCGCAGGGGACGTGGCCGTGGCAGGTCCCCAGGGAGTTCTCTAAGTGGCACTGAGGCAGGCACCTGTCCTGCCACACCAGCACCACCATAGGGGACAAACAGGAACGTTCAGTTCTCCTCACTGAATAGACCATTCAGCTCCTGTGCTGTCCTCATTCAACTAAATAACACATTTCTCCCCTGAAATTATTTTGCGTTTCCCCAAAGGGTTCTTAAAATATGTGCAACACAAAGCGCAAAGGAAAAACTGCTGGAATTTGGTCCTACTGAGGGTAAGGTAACCATATGAAGGATATGAGGCAAGGTACCATTTCATTGTGCTTTACTAGTGCTTGTAATTTACATCTCATTGCTTTCAAGGCCTCTGCTGGTAATATTTCCTTCTTCTAAGAATAGAGCTTAAAGGTATTTTAAGAATTCTAGTTGCCATGCAATTAGTAGCGTAACACTTTGTTCTGAGAAAAAAGATTTGCTTGTTTTGAGCAGTAACAGTATTTTGCATGTAAAAAAGGGGGAATAGGGAATGTTTTATTGCCAGCACTTTTCCTTACAGGGGGATGAATCACTTACATTCTTGGCAACCAAGCTCAAATTCACAAGAATGCTCAGTTTGATCAACTTCCTTCAAAACACTAAGCTCAAAGTAAAGAGGAAAAAAGAGAGAAAGAAACTTGGATGGGTTTGGATGCGGAAGACATTACAAGATGGACATCCAAGCAGGAAGACAATAAATCTAGTGTACAAATTGTTTTGCCCAAAGCAAGTCACTGATTTGCTGTTACAGGGGGGTCCAGTCTAAATTAAGAGAATACTGGAAGGAAAAAAAAAAACAAAACCCAAACAAACAGAACAAAACACAAGGAGGAAAAAAGCCAGAGAAAAGAAAGAAAACCCTGCCGATCTGGCAGACATGACGGATATTGTGTCAAACATGAGTTTATTTGCTAACAAAACAACATGAATTTTCAAGAAAAATTACCACCCTTCCCCTCAGAATGGAAGATTGTGCTGAAAAACAAAATATGAGAATACAGTTAATTTAGGTGTGAAGAAGGTGCCCGTGTTCAGGCTGTCATTTCACATGACAAAGGCTGAGGGTCGTGGGGAGCCTTCTTTGGCAGCAGCACAGGGTGAACCAAGCCGTCCCCTGGTTGTTCCTCTCCACCCATGCAGTGGACCCCACGGAGGAAGGGATGGCACTGAAAATGGTCCCATTTGGGTTTATTCTAATGGATTATTTTTCAGCTGGATTGGTTCCCTGGTTCCCTGGGAAGGTTCACCAAACAGTCACCCATGGTGCTGCGCAACATACCCAAGCAGCAGTGGAGAGGATGACAAGGGGAAGGGCACATAGCAGAAAGGGAATGATGAATATGGACAGGCGTCCCTGCTGCTGCTGTGCCACCTCGGCCATGGTCTTCAGCGCAGCACCAGTTGAAGGTACATTTGGCCCTGCTGCTCACTTCACAGTCAAATAGAAGCTTCAGTGAGACCAGCACAACTGCTTGTTGGCTGAAGTAAAAACAACGCAAGCAAAACCCAAAACACTATTTGGTGTGGAATTCCCCTTTTTCTAAGCCAGGTTCTAGGTCACCCTGTGGTCATGCAAACAGCTGTGTCTCAGTATAAAAGCATGACTGTGAGGAGCGGTAGAAGACAAGGAGGGAAGTACCTCTCCTCAAAATTACGTGTTTCTTCTGTGTATCTCGCTTAGTACACTTTGATTTCTCCCCACTCTTCATCCCAGTGCTCTGCCACCCTGCAGCACTGGGCCTGCAGCAGGGCATAGGGCAGCGGCACTTCAGGATGCTTAAGAAGCATGAGACCCTGCAGCTAGCATAGGGCTGCTCTGCTTCTGTCCAGGGTGTCCCCCCAAAATATATGTTCACTTAGTGAGCCTAATGTGGGGGAAGAAAAATAGCTGGGGAAGAATGAGAAGATAGAGGCTGAGAAGGGCTGGGCCAGGCCACAAAGAATGAGTACAACTTGAAGCAGGACCCAAGATACTGCAGCACGGCCAGTGTCTAATACCCTGGGTATCACATAATTGCTGTCGTGTCTTCAGGATCATGGTTTCAGTGTGTCGCTGGCTTCTGTCATGCTCTGCAGTACCCATGCAGTAAATCCAGTACTTCCTCTCTGAATCTATAATCAGATATGTTGCTTATATGTAGTAAATTCCACACTTCTGGGACACTGTGAATTTACTGTGTATTCACCAAGCAACCACATCCCATCCACAGAGTAAGATCAGTGCTTCCTGGTCCGGTTTCCTGCACACAGATTGTACAATAGGTCACCACACGTCCTGGGGATATGTCCAAGTTTTCCACGTGTGTAGCCTTCCTATCCAAGCTAGAGTACAGACAACCCTCAAAAATTTCTGAACAGAAAAAGAAAACACCTAGCAAATCTGGACACAGGATAACCTCAAGTCAGAGCCTCCAACATGACATGAAACACTGGACCAAGCTCCCAAGGAGAAATGTGTGGAATCTTTGCACAGGAGTTTTTAAGAGTAGATAAAAATCTTCCATAGTGAAGAGGGACAGCCTAAACTAGATACTTCCTGGCCTTACATTCCTTTGATTTCCTGTAAGGAAGGACTGGTTTGACTCTCCCCGGCATCGGGAATAGCAAGCACAGTCAGTCCTCTGCTCTGCAACCTCCTCTCTCTTTCTCCAGCCTCTTGGTGGGACCAGCACGAAACCCAGGACAGACACTACTCCCAACCTGACACTACTCCCAACCCAACAGGGTTGGGCACTAAGAAAGAGGAGTTTTGTATGCAATGAGTCTGTGTATTCATGCATGAGAGAAACTGTGGTGCCAATGGTGTTCTCTCGTAATGCAGAGCAAGACGGAAATGTGGTGAAGTTTTTTTTCAGGATTAAAATAAGCAGAACAAGAGCCAGTTGTTGTTTTGGGGAAAAGGAAAGCAGTTGATGTCAAGACGTTTCACCGACTTGGCAAAAATGCCAAGCTGGCCCTGCCTGCAGCATACATGGACTTCAAAGGGCTTATCTTGAATAAGGATTAGAGGGAGCCAGATCGTTGCTTCCTACATGCATTCAGCTGAGGTTAAATGATACGCAAGGCTATACCCGAAGGGTTTGTTTTCCTTCTGATGCCAGCCAGCCAAGTTGCTGACACCTCTGCCTGCAGGTTTGTGGGATCAGTCTTGCTTTAGCTGCGTAGACCCAGAGGGAGCTCAGTTCTGACCCAGCACCAGGAAGAGTGGGTCACAGTCTCCCAGGCGGTCTCTTCAGGAGTGCTGCTCCTCAGTGGGAACGCTCTGAAACAAATGGTCAGGCCCCGACTCCAGCGGTGAGCCGGCTGCTCAGGAGGGGCGTGTGGTTCTCAAACAGGATGCAGGCTGAATAACCCTCCATTCCTGAAGAGGGTGGTCCCCGAAGGTCAGGGCTGCCTTCAATGGTGTGGCAGTGTGAGAGGAAACTGCCTCAGAGGGTGCTTTCATAATGCTCAGGCTATGAATAAATTCAGCCTGTTGTACTCTGGGTTCCCAAGTGTTAGTCATCAAAAATGTGAATAGGAGAATAAGGTTAGGAAAAGAACAATTCTCCAGCTGAACTTTCATTACAGGATGAACAGGGGTCCTCCTCCCCCCACCCTGCTTTTATTTCAGACAAAGGGCTTTGCATCCCATGTAGAAATTCTCTTTGCTGTCTGGGAAGAACACATGGATGTAGGTGATACAAACCTGGTAGGGCCCAGCTCACAGAATACCTGAGGTTGGAAGTGACCTCCTGAGGTGATCTGGTGCAAACCCCTGCTTGAGCAGGGTCAGCCAGAGCAGGTTGCCCAGAACCATGTCCAGTCAGATTTGCACATCTCCACAGATGGAGGCTCCACAGCCTCTCTGGGCAACCTGCTCCAGCTCTAAACGCACAAGCAATGACCAGAGATGTGATGTCAGTATAGATCATTCTGGCACTTCTCACCTTCATGGTAAATGATTAAATAGAAGTACAACCTTAATAAATGTACTTCATATTCACTCACTGACTCTGGTTCTGACGAGGCTGGGTAGAACGATCTGGGACAAAGCTGATCTGTATATTACCCAGTTGCATAATTATGCAAAAAAAGACAGTCAAAGAGACAGTTGGGTGCTACATGGGATTAACACACTGTGGCCCCATAGGAACACTCCTGGTTCAGGACAGAAGTGACCATTACCCCAGTCTGTTCTGTGCTAATTTAGAGGAAGGAGGGCCAAGGGCCTCTGAACCTGTTACAACAATAAATCCAGAAAATCAATGGAGATTTTTCATCCTTTAAGACACAAAGAATTTTCTGAGGATATTTGCCCATCAAGCTCCAGAAGGTGAGGAAACATACAGGGTCATGCTTTCTGTTCCCATTCTTCCAAGCCAGCACATTGCCTTGATTGTCACTGTTACCAGGGCATCTTCTCAGTTCTGGCAGGAGATCTTATCTGAAAGCTTACTTGAGGTACATTTAGGCTATCCAAGGCAGTTTTATATTGCTCAAGCTAAAGTCACTGAAATGTTTTAATTAGCAAGCAAACACAGTCTGTCGCTTTCCTCTGTGTGACGCACAGAAATCTGTCTGCTTCCTCCCTGAGAACAGTACAGCATGTCTAAGCTACTGGCTACTATAATTACAAGGGGATAAGCATTTATATGGCACTATAAAGGTGCACTGGGTGCTTTGTAAATACAAAACCACTAATCTCATTCCCAAAGAATTCAGACTCAAACATGGTCCAGAAAAAACATGAGGCAATTGTCTAGAGGGAAAAAATGGATCCTGCCGAGATGAAGAATCGCCAGGGCAGGAGATCTGAAGGACAGACCTGGAGAGGAGGAGTCCTGGGGTAAATAACTGGATGCCATTCAGAAACTCTGGAGTTTCTTTCCTAATCTGCCACGGACCTCAAGGAATCTGTGTACAAGTTCTCCACCCTGTAAAACTAATATTACTTCAACTCATGCAGCTACCAAAATAAAGGCAGACCACAGAACAGATGCTGGGAGGAGACAAGAGGTGTTGTTGCAGGAGAGCATCAGGAGGTACACAGCAAGAAGTGGGGGGGAAGAGAGAAAATGTCTGAAGAGTGAGGAGGCAGGGAGGCAATGACAACATTAAGAAACAAGATGGTTAGACTAAAGGGAGTGCAGAGGCACCTGAAGAGTAGCTGCTAGTGAACTGCAGTAGCTGAAGCAGGTAATGGCCAGAGCATAGAGAAGAATTGTAATCATGGTGACAGAAGAGCAAGGACCTCTTCAAGAAAAAGAAGATACTGAGATAGAAGCTAAAAGCTTTGGATTAGGCCTTTAATGAGAGACTGGTCATATGAAATAAAAAGAAAGAAGAGAACCCAGAAAAAATAGAGGAATATTTGAGTCAGAATGAGCATGTAATAGCAGCAAGGATTTCAGGAGAAGAAATTAAAATACCCACAGGGGTACGAAATTGGACAGTCATGGACAGAATAGAAAATCATTTCCCTGCTAGAAAGGTGCAGGCAGAATTGATAAGGTGCACTGGGGAGGAGGGTGGAACGATCAGCACTGCCATGTTTCAGGGGCCACCAGACAAACAACTCCAACTACACCAGTACTGATATCTGGTGTCACCCACTCTGTGCACACATCTCCTCTCATTTGCAGAGATAAGGATTTACCATGATGTTTCAAATGGACACAAAGTGAAGAACAGCAATAACTCTAAATTCCAAGTGGCCAAGAAAACACTCGTTGCACACAAATATAGTCTCTACTTGCATTTCATAACATTGCACAAGGCTTCTTAAAAAGTAACGTCTAAATCTGCACACCCGTATCGCTATGTACGCAGGGGACGGCTAAAAAGATTTGGCGTGCATAGAAATTCAGGACATAGCTTGAGCCTCCCCTCTTGCTACATACACAGCAAGGTCTTGGCATGGCAGAGTGCATTAGAGCATCTGGAGTTATATGCAATTATATAAGAAGTGGAAGATAGATGGAAGAGCAATTAGACTGCTTTTGTTAGGTTAAAGGGAGTACAAAGGAGCATGAAGAGTAACTGTAGATAAATTACAGTACCTGCAGCAAGACATGACCAGAACACAGAGAAGATTTGTAGTCATGGTGTCACAAAAGCAAGGGCCACTTGAGGTATTTTGCACGCTGTCATGAGTTGCAGCTTTAAAACAATTTGTTGGGAATTCTGTGTCTCTACTCACTTTGATATACGGTATAATAATATCACTATTCATGTGTTTATCACACTCCAAGATTCATAGAAGACTTTACTCATTTAAGTTGCAGACTCAGAATGGTGATTCTCATTATAACGAAAATTTTTATTTTAATTATTTGCAAATCATGTATTATCCAGCCTGCACTTTTAGTGACTGGTGGTGAATAAAAGCTACCCCTGAGATTCAGAACCTTTTTTCTTTAATCATGGAGTTGAAATTTTATGAACTCTGGCACAGTATGCAAAGGTAATATACAGCAGAGACTGAAATAAAAGACCTAAAAATTGAAAGTATTTCAGGACTGCTGTGGAGCTTTTTAGACAGGTAAGTGTGTATTCCTGAAGTGAGCTAAAAGCAGTGGCTGGTGTGGGAAAAAAGTTCAAAATACATATAGGTTGAAAGATTGTGTGGAAGACCAGGAGACATGTGGGGATAATGATAGTCATCAAATGGGAACATGCGGTGATGAAGCATTTTTAGAGTAGAAAGTCTTTCTGTTTGTTTTTCATGTTATATTATTCCATGATGATACTCTAGTAGATCATTAAGGACAGTTGGGGATTTTTCACAGAGTCCTATGCAGAGGTCTCTCAGCATTTTCCCCAACAACTTTTTTTGGGCTGTAATCCTGAACTTAATTTCCATAAAACTTTATCTTTAAAATGGACATGTGGCACATATGGATGACAAGTCCCAACATGCAATTTTCTGTTTCTATTGCAAATGCTGGGCAATGGTTATCCCCATCCTTCTATCCTGCTTGTGTTTATGCCAACTGATCTATAGTGTTCAGGCCAAGTTATTTTATTCATGCAAGTCACTCACCTCATAGACAATAGTAAATACCTTCTCTCAGGTTTCTGGTATCCTTTTTTGCTGATAAAGGTATGTAAACAAGCACAAAGCACACAGGATCTCAGCTCCCAGAGTACACAGAGGTGTGACTGTAGTTTTTCCTCTATTCAGTATCTTTCTCTCTCCACCAAGAAAATATGTGAGGTTTGTTGACTGGAGCTTTTTATGCTGCTTTGAGATGCCTTGCCAAGTTGTATGTTAGCCCACTTCCTTCCTGCAGGCAATCCAAACAGGGGAGGCTTCCCTTGGAGCCCGGCCCCTCACAACTGCACCACACAGCTGCTCAGCTCTCAGGCCCTCTCTTCAGAGCCAGAAACGTGGTGGCTGAGTGCTGGGCTCAGCAGGAGATCTGAGAACGCGCCACTTCTGTGGGCAGATCTTGAACAGGAGAGTGCTGCAACCCCAGTGTGCTTGGAGCTCAAGAGATGCTGTGAGCCAGCGGCTGCCGCCTGGCCCCGCTGCACCATAGAACTGCTCAGCGCTGTCTTGCAGATGTGACAGGTGTGCCAACGTAGGGCCAGCTCAGCTGGCAACAGTCACCATGAAAAGCCAGTTTATTTAGGAAAATGAGTTGCAGCAATAAGCCTACAGCACTACTGGAAAATTACTGTGTGTCAAAAAGAGGCTAAGGAGCAAGGATCTGGATTTCTGCAGACTATCTAGGGCAAGACCTAAATCTTACAGGTTTTCCTTAGAGCTTTGTGTCTGGGCAATAGCCTGGAACAAGACATTGGACATCCCTGCTGAATCTTCATGGTTTGTATCCCTTTTTATTATTCTTTTACTGACAGAATGATCTAGTTGCTGATGATGATTCAAGACGATGATTCAAGAGATGAGGTCCTGGCTTTGCTGTTGAATTGCTGTGTTCCTTGTGAACCTTTGTGCAGCCTAGCAGTGTTTCTCCTTGCAACTTGTTTGTCCATCTTATCTGTAGAGATATAATATCTGCTCGAAGAGGTGGTTCCTTATTGTGGGGGGTTTTTTGAGAGCAATTTCAGCCTTCCAGTGCACCGTCACATGTAGCAGGATGAACTGATACTTGCCCCATGCTTCTCTGGAATGTTCTCGTTTAGCAGCTGTTCCACACATGTGGTTGCTTTGCATTAGCATGGTCTTACTTCTGATTCTTTTTTTAATTTATGGTCATTTCTGTCTCCTACTTCCCATACTTTCTGATAAAAAAGCAGACTTTTTAAAAACAGAGGTATAGTTTTTTAAAAAGCTCACAACTTCTGTTTATAGCTGACATCTGTCCCTGTTTCCACTATGGTCTTATTCAGTGTATCTAGAATATATGAATGCACATAGTTCAATCTCTTACAGTTTGACTTCCATATTTTATATTGGCTCACCCTTTTTAACTTGTGCATTACTGATGTCAGCCTGCAATCTGTCCAGTTCTCTTCCTCTGCACTATGTGTCTTTTTCTTATCTGTGGTTGTACTTCCTTGCCCATCTGTACTATTATTTTAATTCTTTAAATACACATTAATAGTACTTCTGAACTCATGCCAGTGCCCATTTTTCTATGCCATGCCTTCCTTTACTCTGTTCCATGTCCAGTTTTCTCTCAGCATTTAATGAGTTGAATTAATTTCTGTTATTTTTTTTCCCCTTTTGAGCTGATTTAGTCATAATAACAAGGCTTACAGGGAAAGATCCAAGTCTTGTTGAAAGATCTGATCCAAAGCTCATTACCATGGTCACTATTTTTTTGATAGTCTTCCAACTATACTGCCCTGCTTCTACAGACTCTGGCAGCTCCAACATCATCTCAGAAGAGGAATGGTTTCCTCCAAGTCCCACATCTCAACCAAACCACATAATATGTTGGGAACCCAAAATGTGTTCAAATGATATCTAATCTGACAGTTTCTTGCCCTTTTCTGAAGTATTGCTTTTCCTTGTATCACTTTTGATAAGGCAGCCTATTAAAAAATGCTGACTTCTGGCTCAATTCTGGCTTTAGCTGGGAGACAACCATTCATACGTTTGTAAACTGACAGGGTTATAGCCTGTCTAGTTTTATTTTCCAAGGATACTGGACTGACAGTCCTCACTGTTGAAATCCTGTTAGTACATTTATTCCCTCTGGCCGTACCTTCTTGTCCTAAGGAAGGACAAGAAAGATATTGTTAAGTTTCTAAGATGTGGACACCTTGAGGCTTTCTGAAATGGTCTTGTTTTTTGCTCTGAGAAGGGTTAGGAGTAATTGTGGTAAAATGCCTGTGACTCAGTCTGGTTTGCAACCAAATGGATGGACATGGGTTCCCAGCTAACCCCGAGGATGCGAGTCTTGTGCATCCCCCTGCTGTGACTGCTGCGTCTGTGTGACATTTGCTCTCCCTATTGGCAAATATCTGGCAGGTTTCTCTGGTGAGGTGTCTAGTAGGTACGTTTCTAGTGGTGCTTTTGGGGAATGTGACATTAGCTTTAGTGACCAGGCATTAATTGCAAGCAGGTAATTAACTGAAAGTACCCATTTTCAAGACAGTTTTGTTCACTGTTACTTTGGGCTTCATTTGAGTAGCTTGCGGTCTCTGTCACATGTCATTTTTGTCTCTTTCCAGGGTCTTATCTAAAAAATCTCAGATTTCCCCTATGTATGAGCTACTCAGTGGACAAAGCATGTGTCACTTTATGTTGACGTAATAACTTATTTCTATATTCTCAGTGAAACAAGACATCATTTTTTTCTGCTTTCCAAACTTCAGATTTTCCATAAACCAAATATATCACAGGAAATAGGAGATTTCTTCTGCTGCACGGTTGGTAACAGAAAACAACAAAACACTGGATTCAAATTAACAGTTGAAATAGTAAATATATTTTCCTTTATAAACTCACTTCAAAATATGTTTTATTTATCATAGAGGTGACAATATAAATTCCTTAGCAGTCAACAGTTTTAAATTGATAGATCAGTCTAATGAAAAATGCAAATTTGATAGATACTTTAACAAAAACAATTTTCTCATGGGAAGAGCTACACAGGCGGCCTTCTAAAGAGGTACAGTAAATTATCAGAGAAATGAACACAGCTTTCTTGTAAATTAATGCTAAATTATGACACTGGGCTTTGAGGCAGCATTTTAACATAATGATAACTCACAGCAGGAGCTGTTCATCCAGACTCTTCCTGGTCTTTCCTTGGGAATCATTCCTCTTTCCTTACAGAGGAAGCTGAGGTTGAGAAGTGAAAGTGGTTTGCTGACAGTCCCAAAGTGGGACAGGGAGTGGAGAAAAGCTGATCTATGCTATCTTTGGCTCAACAGACCTGGCTACCACCCCTTCTTCCCAAATCAACATGAAATGTTTTAGTAGAGTATCACCCTGCTGAAGCCTCAGATGGTCTCTTACGGCTGCAAAATGCACTTTCACTGGTGTGTGTGTGTGTGTAATGTGTGTGTGGGGGGCAGTCTGTAGTCTCCATGGGTGTCGTGATCATTCCTCCCCACATGCTCTGGTGCTGCTTTCCCATCCTGTACTCCTCTAGGAGTTTCCCAGTCCCAAACCCTCAGCAATATACCAGCAGGTCTGGGAATTTCTTTGTATTTTCTTCTCCAGAGTACTGAAGAGGAAAAATGCCTCATTTGTTCCCTCAGGGTAGGGGTTCCTCACATCTCCCTCAATTTTTTTCCTCCCCACGCAGGCATTTTGGGAAGCTACCCTTGTCCTCATCAGTTCCAGAGTGCCTCATTTTCTGTACCAGACCAAGGGCTTTGAATGTGCTCATGTTCCTCCCACACCTTTCTGTCTCGAGGGTGAATCATTCAGGGCATCTGAGGCAGGAAGGGCAGAGCTGTGGTGGGGGTATTGTTATGCTGGGAGATGCTAACAGCTACTGTGCCAGGCCTTTGATGAAAAGATAATTACAGGCCAGATTGATGGTTGCTGGATGCCCTCACCAGATAGCAGGGCTTCATGTGTCCTGCATTACCCCCTTCTCATTTTCTCCAGGATCAGAAAGGCGCTGCCTACAGATCCTAAAAACATTTCCTAAAACTTTGAAATCAGTTGGATGTGATGTTCAAAAGCCATCTGTATTGCATCTGAACAAAGTGATGCCATCAAGCTGTTTGTAGGGACTTGAGACTTTGGCCAATTCATTCCCAAATGGAGAGCACAACTGGCTCATGCTGGTGAAATTCCACACAAAGTTCCGACATTCCTGGAGTCCTCTCAGGCGCTGCCTGGGCTCCAGCTGCAGTCAATGATTGATATGCAGTGTGGGGTTGGGAGCAGAGTACATAGGGACATGGGTCCTTGTGAAATTCAGAGTTTTGAACTTTCTGTGTGAGGGCTATAAAGGCAGTCTGAGCATCCAGAATGTCTTACCCAGCTAACGTGAGCCTGGGTTCATGTTTCCTCTGCAAAGCTGAGGCAGTTTCCCAGTCAGATTTGTCCTACTAAACCTACTTTGTGCTGAAATCAAATGTATTTCTGAAGTATTGGTTCTTATGTTTGCTACATCTCTGCTGCCCCAAAAGAATCCTGTGATAGTTCTTGTATACATAGTCCTGACACAAAACAAAAAAAAAAGAAAAAAAGCATATGTAAACCATAGTTAGAATTTGGTTAGAGTTCTTTTTTTCTCCCACTCAATTCTTGAAGCAATGAGCCTAACTTTGAGTGCCACAAATGTAATTTTGCATCCGGTTAAACATATACTTGATATTCACATATAGGTTGTGTTTTGTGTACTGTGCTGGAGGACTCAGAACTCCTGTTTCTGTTTTGCAGGTGATTTGGGAAGGATGATTCCCTAGTATCATTCTGCAAAGAAAATCGATATATTAAAACAAGAACATTTCAGTGATGTTTACCTAAGTCTTTTTTCCTTGCACATAATTCATTCTGTGTCACAGTGGTTTGATGTAGACATGTTGTCCTAGTGAAGCACGTCACTGTCAGCAAATTCTTTGTGTCTATATGCTCATACACATGTATGTTCCATGTTCATAATCTTTTCATGTGTGTGTATGTATTCCTCTTTATGAAAAAAGAAAAGAACTAGACATTGCTGATTATACTGCTTTATCTTTCAAGTTTTCTGAATGGGTTCAAGCTTTTACTGGCTATCAGTACTGTCTAAAGAAAAAGTTCATCCACCCACATCACAATTATTTGGTTGCTAGGAGTGTTTTTAGCAGCATGATTTTGTAATTGGTTCCAAATAAAATAGTTCAGAAAGAGTCACACTGCACCCCAGCTAACGAGTATGGAGAGGGGACGAGGCAACTCACAGCATTAGATGCGAGGGGATGGAGCTGCACAGAACTCCAGCTTTCCTCACTGTCTCAGGTGGAAGGAGAAAGAATGTGAAATGGTGGAGCCGTGGTCCCTCCCACCTTACCCACATAGCGGAGCAGACAGCTGCCCAGGCGAGTCGGGAGGTGAGTGCTGTAATCACCATAGATCCAGCAGTCACTGAAGCAGAGCCAGGAATAAACACACTGACCCTTGCTCATGGTAGATTATTATCTCATGGTCTAGTCTGTGAACGGATTTACTCATACAGACAAATTGTATTGTTCATTTTAGGTAGCATCTTTCCTTCTGGAGATACCTTATTGTGGAGAACATAGTTGGGAGGAAAAGCTTGACTGATACACAGTAATCTCCAAAAACTTACAGAGATCAAATCATGTTTTAACAGAGTTGTATCATGCTACAGCCCAACTAAATACCATTTCCTTAGTATTTTTGAGGAATGTGATTTCTAATAGCTTGGGTTTCTAAAGACTAAAAGCAGAAATAGTCTAAGTCTGTGGCAGACCAGCCAAATACAGGTACATTGTAGAGAGCAGACTGAAGCCATCTCTCCTGTACCTGCTGCTCTGCTGGTGGGAATTTAAACTCAGCATCTCTGTGCAAATGCGTGAAATCCAGAAAGTGCAGCTGGCTGGAACCAGGAGGTGAAATAGTGCAGCTGATTTTCATTCCCAGATGGATTGGAATGCAAAAGGAAAACAAAGAGTTCCAAAGGAGAAAAATAAATGAAAATATCTGTTTTACCTAGATTTAAGAACGTGGATGACAACCAAATCTTACGAAAGAGGCTACTAGCACAGAGTAAGCAATTTTTAACTTGATGCTTTTCCTTTAAACCAGCCTGAACTTTGTTGGGAAAAGGTCTCAAGCCATTGAGCAATCTCTGGTTTGGGCAATCAGTTGCTATGCTTCATCGGTTAAGCACAGCAGTAATTCAGAAAATGAAGCCATGCTGCATCTGCCATATCATTTAAGATTTACTTCAGTTTTGCAGGTATTTGAAGATTGCAAAATGAACCACATTACCCTGCAATATTCTGCCGACGTTGGAATCTGCTCTGAACCTAATGGGTTTCTTTAGCTCCCCAGAGTCAGAGGTTTCCTTCCCCCTGCAATATATTCCAGTCAATTACACTATTGAAATTCTGACAGTAATTCATGTACAGTAACTGGCTGCCCTCAGATGAGATGCTAAACAATTTCTGTGCACCAGGCTGCATTTTTCTCATGAAATGTAGCACTCTATTGGCAGTCACTTCTCTCAAACCAGCATCATATTTAAGCACTATTAACAGTTTGCATGGAAAGCATTTGGAAAAAAAAACAAAACAAAAAACCCAAAACGATTATGATAAACAAGTCAGAGAATATCCTTGGATAGGACTGTCCATGATTAATATTACTTATAAAAATAGTCCCCATGGCTTGGAAAACGCTGTAAATATAGCTTCCACCCTGGAAAGACAGTTATGCACAGACTTCTGTTTATTTGTGCTCTTGGTCCTGATGAAGACACAGGGACTAGTCACACGATTAAAGATGTGTCCTAAGTGTTTGCAAGACTTACATTTTCCCTGCCAGAGTACCTCTGCAATGAGACCTCTCAGCTTTGCAACAGGATTTCAAGAATTTTTAAGTATTATTTCAGGACTGCAGGTTTCTTGCATGTTAATGATCGAAAGATATAAGCATATATATATATATATAGGGAAGCTTATTTTCTTATTGCACTTACTCCATATTAGTATTCCTTGGTTATGGGTAGTGTGTGTATCTGTCACACTGAGGGGTCAGAACCAAACCTCCTACATCCAAACACTGGTGTATTTTGGGTGTGTGGGGATTATTTCTCACTGATAATTGCCTTTATTAAAGACCACAGAGATACCTAAAATCAGAATATTCCAGCTTTCGTGAAAAACAGGCTCAGATCCAGGCAGCTCCATCCATAACGAGGTCAAACACGCCGCTTTACATCCAAAAATCCTTTGCAGCTTGAGCTTGCGTTTTTCGATCCAGATGAGAATTCCCTGGCTGCCCTCCTCCGGCACCTCATAGCCCCCTTGACACGATAAAACACATGAAAAATAAGTAAACCCCCCCCCCGGCTCAGAACAAAACCAAAAAAGCAACAAACAGGCATCGACAGTCCTGGCGCTTTTGCGCGTGTGTGGTTTGGAGTTCAGCGCGGGAGAGCAATTATCCCCACAAAACTCACACCTAAAGATGAGATCGGGGAGTCGTCCGCTGAAGGTGACGGGCACCTCCAAGCCGCTTATTTCAGCTCTTTTTACCTCAAAGGTGCGAAGCAACGCCGTTCCCTCAGCACCTCAGCTACCCCCTCTCCCCAAAACACAGCGCGGGGCGGGCGGTGTCGTGAGGGGAAAGAGTGCCGCAAACTGCCTGTAAACCAAAGGGAGGGCACCCCGAGGGGACCGGAGGGCGGAGGGGAGGCCG
>NW_020799091.1:18276079-18292333 GCF_003259725.1 Athene cunicularia | reverse complement strand
GCCTCTGCCCCAGGCCGGGCAGCCCGTTTCCCCGCTCCGCGGGCTGTCCCAGCAGGCCGGAGCTGCTGGTGAATGGCCGGAGTTTATTTTGGGAGGTTGCTGCCTGCGAAAGGAGTGGGGCTGGGGAGAAGAACTCGGGGCGCCCGCGTTCCCCAGGGGTACTCCCGGCCGGCGCGGGGGTTGGAGGCGACGAGGCTGGGCCAGACCCCGCCGGGGGTTGTCTCTGGAGGCGAGGGCGGGGGGAGCCGAGTGGGGGATCCGGAGCCCGCCGGGTCCCATCTGGCTGCGGCGGGGGCCCTGCTGTTCCCAGTCAGTTGAAGGTCACTGCCAAAATTCTGCACTTCGACACCCTCTCTTGTGCCTCGTGAGTGGTGTACGTGTTGAAATATCCCCTTCCCCGGCGTAGGCACTCGCAGAAATGACGCAAAAACCCCCAACCTTGTTTGGAGTGTCCAGGCTCTGCGGTCAGTTACTGCTGGACTGCTGGGGATGGGGAAGGTGAGCTGTTTCCCACTGCGCTGGATTGGGCCAGTGCTTACGGCTGGCAGTGGGACCAGGCACAGTTATTTTGCAAGAGGAAGGAGGGATGATTTGGGGGAAGATCCTCACTTCAGTTCTTGGCACTTTCAGCGTGTGCCCGCTCATAAAGGGCAGCATGATTTGTATAATAATGAAATTCTTGAAACACTCTGCCACCCAGCCGACAATCTTAGACGTCCCTGCTTCCATAAATTTGTGATCCAAAGAACCCCAAAGCGATAACTGTAAATTGAACGAGGGAAGGCAGTTGTAGCATTTTCTTAAAACCTTACTCCCTCCTTCTGATCGCTCGTTCAGCTCACTAGTGCCTGCACGGTTATAGACGGGGAAACAGCTCACCAGCTCGGGGTTTGGGACTTAGCTTCTGAAACACAACTGAGCTTTAGTTTCTTGCCTGTGTCCCAGCTCCACAGAGACGGTAGAACATGCAGCCTGTTGGTAAATGAAGAAACAGGAGAGTGAATAGCTAGTGCTGCTGGGACAACAGACATCAGCATCTAATTTCAGTGTGGTTGGTTGGTTGCTGCCAGAGCGGCTATTGGTATTTCTCAAATGAAGGAGAATAATCGGTTACTCAAAAATGGATCTAACTTGAGGCAATTAAAGTAATGCTCTGCTTATCCTGAAGATATAATATTTCAAATAATGGTCAAGCTTCTAATTAGTGCAGAATGTGTAACATTTTGGAAAAAAACCCTTAGGATTGTTTAGTCAGAATGGTTTGAAGCTCAAAAATAAATTCTGAAATTCTCATCTTGGCAGGAAGGCTACTGATACATTCATACTGTAGGCAAGGTGCAGATTAGAAGGATTTGGAGTCATCCAAATCCAGAGGTACAGTCAGAAATGAAAACTAGACACAATGAATATCTTTTAAAGCATACAACCCTTTTTTGCTAAAAATGCAAGTCACGGGAAGATTTTAAAAAGCAGGCAGCTTGTCTTCTTTGTTAATCATCTGTAATATTTAATGTTCTGATTTCTTGGCTTATTTTACATATTTAGTTAAAAAAACCTTTCTGCAAAATATGAAACGCATTTACCGTTAGCTCCAGTATTTACTGTTGTTGCCGTTCTCATTCATTCTGTCTAAACGTTCAACATTTCTTTCTGGTTTAGCAGTATTGTAAATGTAAGCTGAGGAAGTTGCCAGCTGGCTTGACCTAGCATTATTAGACTCGAGCTTAGGCTAAAGGTCACAAAAGTTCTTTATGTGAAGCATGTGTGTAAGCAGGAAAGCAGTCCTTTGCTGCAGAAAGGTGGGGGGGTTGCAAGCTTTTCCAGCACATCCCAGGCCTGAGGATTGGCACAGGGAATGAAAAGGAAGAACTCAGATTCCTAAACCCAGCCATATGGTGCCTGCTGCTGTCAGGAAAAGAAGGACAGTTACAGACTAATTAATTGCTCTGTATCTTTTAAGCACTAGCTAGTTATGATGTAATTCTAAAAAGGCTGTGGTACTATTGTTTTTTTTTAACAAGGCTATGCATTATCTTTTACTATATTATAAGTAGAAAGTATTCTGTTCTTGGGAACCTTCAGTTGCTTTTGTCTTCTGAAAACTTGATCTGTTATTGACTGATAGCCGATTTGTTGTTTGTGGAAATATCAAAATCTAGATGATCAGTTTTAGCACTTCCCTTTAAAACAAGTGACAAACCCTGTCCAACGTGTATGTGGGCATTTATGTCACTCTTGGTCCTCTGTGAATTAGGGTTTCAGCTTATCGGTAGAGACTACTGAGTGGAGGAGCTCAAGACTGTGAATACATTATAGGTGTCTTTTAGTTAACTGAGCATTTCAATCTGAGTGAAAGACATTGACGTGGATTAATCTCAAGTGATTAATCTGTGCTCCTGCATTTCAAACTGGTGAGCCATCATGAAAGAGTCAGGGGTCTGACTTCACTGTTGCATTTCAGTCTTTGATTGTAGAGGAAGGAAGTGGTGATGGGCTCCAGAGGCGAATGTGTCCAGATTCTCTTGGCTTTCACAGTAGTAAACTGCTTGGCACTGAGAAGTGATGGTAAATGTATGGAAATGGTTCTTTTGTTGGGAAATACTGTAGCTAGCACAGGAAGAGTTGTCGCAGTGAGTTGAGTTCCAGCGTAAGCATGTGAAAATAAAGAATAATACTTCTGGAGAAACTCTCTCCAATGATAAATGTGCTATGATCAGAAGTGAAGTGCCGTTTTGAAAAAAAAAAAATTCCAGTTGACTTCTGAGGACCAAGAGGAACATACATACAGTGCGTTACTATCTTCTCTATTTGCGATTTGAAAACAAATGAACAAAATTCTAACCTTCCCCACAAAGCGGCTTGAGCACCATTCAGGAGTCACTTTGTAAGTGCTAATAGCAGCAGCAGAAGCAAACTTGCGTGAGCAGCATCAATAGCGAGATGACATTTCTGATTAAGCTATCTTTTTAATCCTCTTCTGAATGCACCATTATTTAATGTTTCTATCACAGTGATGCCAGAAGACTTAGTTAAGGTAGGATTCTTGTAACTTCATGCTGCACAGAGATCGCAAGTTGCACAGTAGCTCAGCTCTGCTGCATAGTTGTTCTTTGCTGCATGTCGGAAGAGGAGCATAAAGCTGTCTCAAAGTCTTTTTTTCTGTGCTGGGATGCTAACTGAGCTGGTTCTGCCTCTTCTGCTATTACTGAATAGCTCCATCTACTCTTCCCTTTCTTCCCTATAAGGCACACCTAATGAAATACTGTAAATCCCCCCCTTTTTTTTTACCCTTCTCGCAGTTCTGGGGAGAATTCTTACCTTCAGGCTTTGCTAAGATATTCATGTGGAAAGGCAAAATATCTTGTCTTTCTGTTATTCACTTTGTTATTGAAATAGTAGAAGTTGCTATGGTTAGGGTCATCAATATTTCCATTATAAATCTTTTTCATAAACTGCTGAAACTGAGCTCAGCTAGTGTAAAACAAACAAAATCTTAAGTGGGGGAAGAACATTTCATGAGCATACTCTTCCCTAATTATGAAATAGGATAGGCTTGCCCAGGATTTGGTTATGCAATTGGGTAGGAAACTTGCTACAGTTAGGTACTGTAAAATTCTTAAACGTTGTAGTTTTTAAGGGCTTTATTTACATTTATTTTGAAAATGAAACTAAAGAAAAAAAGGAATTATTTATTGGTTATGTTGAAAAAGCCTTTTGGAATCCTGTTCTTGAAAACAGATAAAGTGAAAATCATTAAAGAGAATCTGTCTGTGACAGCTTAATAGGTTGAACTGATTCACTTCCACTTAATTAATTGTCATGCTGTCCCTTCAGAGCCATTTACAATACCAACTAATTGCATGTACTTTCTATTTTCTTTTGTTTCAGACACTGTCAGTCTGCAAAATGATGATTCCAAGGATTTTCATTTTCTGTAGGAAACGTGAAGATCGTGAGCTGAAGTAAAATCTTGGCAGAAATTTCTTGAGAATTTTGCCTTATCTTCTTCTCTTTGAAGGATTACGTTTACAAGAAATCGATACCATCAAGCGACACTTTTACAAAATAAAGTCATATTAAAAAACCTAAGGATAAAGCGGTATTTATGCTCAGAGAAAACTGGATTAACAATGAGGCCAAAGACTTTTCCTGCTACAACATATTCTGGAAACAGCAGACAGAGATTACAAGAGATTCGAGAAGGTTTAAAGCAACCATCCAAATCTTCAGGTCAGGGACTACCTATTGGACCAGGCAGTGAAATTTCTCTGGAGCCTAAGATTTTAATAGGGAAGGATGCTGCAAGGCAGCAGCAGATGAGACAAACGCCTAAGTTTGGGCCATATCAGAAAGCTCTGCGAGAAATTAGATACTCTTTGTTGCCTTTTGCTAATGAGTCAAGCACTACGGTAGCTGTTGAAGTAAACAGGCAGATGCTCCAGGAACTGGTGAATGCCGGTTGCGATCAGGTACGTATGAGTTTGGAGGGGGGATAATCACTGCCTTCAAAACAGGTTTATACTCGGGGCTGAAGAAAGGATTTTCACGGAAGTTATCAGTCTTGCCAGTTGACAAAATGCACTGATTCTTCTGGCAGTCATGTTGTTGTATGACTGGGAGAGTAAATGGACTTGCTGTTGAGAGACGTGCCTAGTATAGGGTTAATTCATGTTAAAGATGGTCATGGCGACCTCTAGGATTCACTTATGATTTCTACAGTTGAGGTATAAGGCTGAACAGGGTAGCTTATCCTTTTTTTTTTTTTTTTTTTTCCCCTCAATACCGGAACAAGCCTTAACCATGAGTAAGAAGGTAGAATTTTGTCTAGCACATCGAAGTGCAGTTCACTGTCAGAAGCAAATAGAAACGACAGAGGCAGTATAGTCTTTGAAGAAGCTCACTTGCTGTTTGCCAGAAGCAGGTGGAACTGGTTGGATGTTCAGCAAGTGGCAGTGGTTGGGTGCACACCTTTCCTTCATCACCTCTGTGTCTATCAAGAGGTGGTAGCCCTGTCTTAGATAAGGGACTTGGCACAGAGATGCCTGCTTTTGTTGTTCTGAGATTGATGCTAGAATGTATTCTTAATTAAAAGACCATTCACATGGTCTTGTGTTGAGCTGCTTCCAGTGTTAGTATAGACTTTCACCTCTGTCCAGAATTGTTCAAAGGTTTGCTTTTTAGAGATTAAGTGCTGTTTTGGGTTCAGATTCTGATAATTGTAGAAACAATTTTTTTTTTCCCATGTGATTGAATGGCAGTTGTTGACCAGCTGCAACACTTCCATTTATAATCCTTGATATAAACTGCAGAGATTTAAAACTGAAGTGGCATTTCCTTGATTTCAAAACTTAACCTCTGTTGTCTCATGGCAGAGTGTGAGTCTCTTGACTCCTGTACCATATGCTGAATCTGTGTAACAAAACTAACATCAGGTATTACTATAAACAGTCTGCATTTCTCTGGAGCTATAGAGGCATTAATTAGTGTTGTTTCTATTCCAAAGAGTTTATGCTATGTGAGATAATCAGAGCTAGAGTAGATTGCAGATCCAATGAGAAGTATTGCAGTACAACTAAAGACTTCCTAGTCCAGTGAACCAAGATGCTGTACTGAATTATTTAACTGGAGTAACCAAGGATTTTCTCTGATCTCAAGCATGCCATGAAAACACAGAGTTTTTTAGAACTCTACCCTCTAAATTTCCCTAGCTATTTAGGATGAGAACACTCCCTGTGTGCATGAGCCAGGGTTAAATGAGCACAGCTGGATTCTAGATTGGAAATCTGGATTTGGTAGGTTACATGGACAAATTGTTCACACACAGAACAGGCTTGTTGGACTGAAATCTTGGACAGTACTCTGAGCACACTCTACAGCACAGAAATGTTAAGCCAACGTATAAAACAAATACCTGAGCACCTGTTAAAATGTATTAAAGGCAGTGTAATGCACTGTGTATGTGAAGTTTTTAATATCTTTACCTATTTTGACTTAAACGGTCATACAAGACTGCTCCTTATAGAGCACTGAGAATGAACCTGATTCTGACTCTTATGTGGAGATTTTTGCTACCTCCTTAAATTTGGCTGCACATTTTTGGTGTGGTGGTTTTTTTTTTCCTTCATTGGCAGTGATCCTCCCTAGCTGTGACTTGTTGCCTGGAGATGGCATTATTTGGCCTATCCCGTAGGTGTGTTTGGCATTCAAACCCGTCCCTTAGGTGTGTTTGGCATTCAAATCTAAGCATAAGCAGGATCACATTTGGCTAGAGTCCAGATAGAGGTTCCAAAACTGGAGTCTTGTGACTAAAAATGGTGGGTTTAACTGATGTGGGCCCAGGCCCATAGGAAGGTTGGCTCACCTGGAGAGTTGTGAATGAATGGAGCTTCTTGCGATGGCTTGAATGGTACCTGGCCCTGAGGATGGAATGGGGTAGGGTGACAGACTTGATTACTACCTCTAGATTCTTCTTTTCCTCCTGGTGCCTGAGCTGTTTTGAATCAAATGCTGAACTGTTTCAGAGCATGATGTGTAGAACATCAGCCATCCCCAGCTATCTTGTTCCTGCTTGTGAATCAAAGCCTTTAGGTGCCCACTGTATGGACATCTTCTGTAGTCCTGTAGGCAGCTAACAAATCTCTGATTTAACAGAGAAATGAAGCACCCTCAGTCACTTTACCTCTGGACCCAGTGCTAGTGGAGGTTCGTAGATGGGCATTGAAGTCTTGTGTGTCCTGTCCCCCTGCCCCCAAATGCCAGGAGCAAGTGTCTAGATGTTAAGGATTTCTGTCCGTGAATAGCTAATCTACTTGAGCCTTCCCCTACAGCTACTCTGTGGAGTACAGGATCTTACACCTCCTGATCCTGTTGCATGGTACAATAATCAGCTGTTCCAATGGCTGCAAGCGTCCTGAAGTTGGCAATTTGTCATAAGAAGCATTAATCATGGGCGTTCTAGGAAGTTGTGAAGAATGAATAGATGGCTATAACATTATCCAGTTTGATCTTACCTGAACTGCATTTTCAAGTTGGGTTTGGGCTGATGCTCTTTGATGTTCTAGATGGAACACAGGAAAGTAATCCTGACCTTGTTGTTAATCTGTTCTGGTGGACAACACGCAAGGACCAGGATTATTCAGTCTGTTTATTGGGCCACAATAAGGATTTCTGAAAGGGTCAAGTGGAACAGTGACAATTAGAAGGAAGGAGAATAAATTTTAGAGGCTGGGGAAAGGATACTTCCATTTATTTTATTAGCTTCACTCATCTATCATATCTGTAGCATGGTTAGATTTTAACACAACCATTTTACATACTACAAGAGACATTGTGTATTAGGTAACATAAATGCAGGGTTTGTAGCTCCTTGTTCAGCCTAAGCTTTAAGATGAAATTGGTTTAATTAAATAAAAAGAAAACATCAGAACATTTTATTACTTCATTCTTGTTCTATGAAAGACCCACACAGACAGGAAATTGGTTATAAGCTGGTTGGTAAACTTAAGTATATAAAACGCAGTATAATTCATGAAGTAAATACAAAATTTTTGTGTCTTTCAGTTACAGTCATCATAGGTGTTACATATGAAAACCTTTTTGTTTTTTTTTAAATTGATTAGGAATCTGCCAGTTCCTTTTAAATGACCGATGTTGTTTCACAGAGATTTCAGCCATTGTGTAGCTTATGATTTTGTAGTGAAATCTGACCCCCAAAACTTAATGGGGACTTTTTCTGTTGACCTGAAAGAAGCCATGATTACACACTTTTTTTTTTTTTAACAGATACAAAACAAAATTACACACATAATTAGTCACAGTTCTCCCTAAACAAACGGAGTAACTTGTCTGGTGTTTGCTTAAGTCATCTTTTCAACAGTAATTATTTAGCAAGTTTGAGTCAAAAATAATTAGTGCAGCATAAATTGTTTTGAAACTTGTAGGACATGACTGCAAAAGGCTGGACCTTTTTTGTTGCAAAAGCTTGAAGCCAAAACACTGCTAATATACTGTTCTTTAGTAAATACAACTCCTTGGGCTTGGAAATGTAACTTGCAGTCACTGAAGAGGGACAGGAGCATGGAGTGTCTGTCCTGCGGGCTGGTAAACCGCTGGAATCACCTGGGGCAACTGGATGGCGTTTTGGGTGTGGTGGTAAATGCAGCTGCTGTTGTGAATCGAATTTTTCTAATGAATAGATGCAATTGAGCATATGATCAGTGACATTCCAGCAACCTGAATGGGCTGTACTGTACTTACTGTACTTCCTTAGAGCATAAACAGCCACTGACATTGTAATTTAGAGTGGGCTGAAGCAGTTCTAGATGAACCGTGGAACATTACACACTTGTCACTTTTTTTTTTTTTCCTCAAGCGAATTTCTTTTCTTTGATCAAGGGTGCCTTTTCTGGGTGAAGATTTCTAGACATAGCTTGGGCAGCTATTTTTAAGAAAAAATTATGTGTTAGGGTTTTTTACAGGCTATGTACCTCTAGTAACATGCATCATGTACTCTACACTGAATACTTATGTGAATATGTGAAGTGGAGAAGTTCTTACTCTTCATTTTTTTCCAGAGGATTTTATAAGTATCTCTGTAATAAAACACCTGTGCTAATACCAGGACATTCCTGAGGGGAAGATCTGTCCTTTGGACACTAATTATAGCATCTTTCAAGGAACTGGAATGGTATTTGTGGGTATTGTAATGTGACTAAGAGTATCAAGCTGACTATCTTGTCATCTGTGTTATACTGAGTTCATGGAATTCACATTGTAGAAGGGGGGTGTTGGGGTTGTTCAGGTGGTTTTGGTTTTTTTTTTAATTCCTCCTTGCATTCCAGGATTCTTTTGATCTCTTCATCATGGATGACATCTTTTTTATTTAACCCATTTGGCAAAGATTCCACCCTAATTTGGGAACTACCACTAGATTTTGGGGAAACTTTGAGAATGGGGAATACAATACTTACCTCAATTTGAACAAATATTCGCACTTCTTTAAGTGATGGAAATCCTGCTGTGCAAAATAGAACTTGGGTAGGAAGTCAGTTTTATGGTTTGCATGTGGAATTAGTATTCTGATTTTTTTAGTATTCTAGTTTTTTCCTTTTCTATATAGTATTTTAGGTCATGCTTGTTCACATATAATCCATGTGCCATCTATCCGTGTGTTACTGAGCAGTATGACTTTTCATCCTATTGCTGGAGCAATGAGAGGAAGCAGATACAGTGCAAAGTTTTGTTTTGGTAACAGACAATGGAAGGCTGGAATTTTGCTTGTAGTAAAATCTCTGTTGCAATGTGTTTGTTAAGCGGGCAAGTCTAAAAAGACATCTTGCCTTCAAGGTGAAGGGCAGCAAATTTTGTAATAGCCCTGTGCAAATGGGGGAATTAATTTCATAACATTGGCCTGTCCCATAACAAAATTTTGTCTTTTGATTGGGTAAACTTGACCTGTGTTAAGGATTCTGCTTTCCCAGCTATGTACCAAAACCTCCAGGATGAACATTTTAGTCGTCATCTGGGTGTTTTGGGTCCAGATAGTTTTATTAATGAAAAATGGCTGCAGAATGAGCTGTTACAAGATTTCCTCGGTTATTCTGTGGGGTGTAGGTTAAAGGTGGCAAGAATCATTACAAGCTATGTTGCAGGTTACAAGGAGAAAAAAGGGCCCTTCAAATGAGGGCACTCCGTGCTGAATGCAGGAGAAGGATTTTATTTTAGCAACTGAAGTAGATTTGATAATTCAGGCCAACAGTCTCTTGTGTGTTCGTTTGCCTGCCTCATTTGAAGCTAAGTTGTTCACTCTGTCTTCTCTTTAGCTGTGTTGAGAGCTTGTTTCATAAACTTTTCCTAGACTTACTCCTTTTCTCTCCAACCTCCCTTTTTGGTTTCAACCTCTTTCACATTTCTGAGAAGCTTCCAGTAGTGTCCAGTGTTCTTCCATCAAGGCATGTAAAGCAATGTGTTTTCCCACCAATACATCTGAAGTTAGCCCATTAAGTCATTTCAGTTTTCAGCTGCTTCAGAAAAAAAGTGAGTCATAGCTTTCCAGGGGCTGAAAGCAAGAGGCAAGGACTGCTCTTGAGCCGATACCTGCCAACACCTCTTTTGTATCCAGTTTCTCCTGTCTCCAGTCTTCCTATGTTGCTGTCACTTCTTGATGACTCTGTCTTAGCGAATATACTTAAATCTTCCATTTCATGATGCATTTCCTGCAATGTATTTGAGAAGGTGCTTTTGGATTTGTTCTGTGTGAGCGTATCAGAGTATGCTCTTGTCCTGCAGAAGCAAGATAAATAATTTTGTCTTTTCCCTTGCATTTTCACAGTTGTAGAAATGTCCCTTGGCACTAGTAGGTGATTGCATGTGCTCCTTCACATGACAAGATGTGGCTTCTTGACAGCTGGGCAATAATATGGCTGTGAACAAGACTGCAGTATGTTTTAAACTCTGCCCTTTATTCTTGTTAGTCTCCTTTCTTCTTTCGCAAACTATAGAATAAATTGCATCTTGGTGGTAGGATTGTTTGAAATGAACAGAAAAGGAATCAGATGCCAGACTTCAACTGTAGATAAGTGTGAATCTTGAGTTATGTTAAACTAATGCTTCCCTATTCCTCATGTCAGATAATCATTCTAGAAGCTTGGGAGTTAACAGTCTAAAATTATATATTACTGTAACAGTGTGCAGGATTAGCTTGCATTGGATATTTAAATTGTATTTATTAAAAATTAGTTGTCAGAAGAAGGTTGAGCTATGGATTTTTTTTTTAAATAAAAACTAAAATGACTTCATCACAGTCACTAAAAATTCTGTATAAGCATTAACTTCAGTCTCTGAATAAAAAAGCCCTTCTGACCAAAAGTGAAGATTGCCATTATTATAACAGGAAGTTGATATCACAATAGTAGTAGGGTGTAACTGTTCCCTTTGTGTTTTTTTTCTGATGTTCTTAGCCTAAATCTCTGCTCTTCTTTTCAGCTTGTATCTGAGAGGAACCAATGTGATTTTATGCTGAGACTGAAAAATAGCATCCCTGCAATGGGGAGGAGGGGTGAAGGTGGGGTGGGATTTTTTGGTTGTGTTTGTGGGGGGTTTTTTCTTTTTCAGAAAAAATTGAATGAGATTTTAAAACTTAGATTTCAGTGGAAGGACTGGAGGCAAGGCTTTTGCATGCTACAGTTTTTAGAGTTAATCCAAGGTATGCATTTAAGAACTCATTTAATTCAACATAAGAATGCTTTTCTGATACTTGCCAAACTAAATAAAAGCTTATGTTAAAGCTGCTAATTGAATGTCAGTAGAATGCAAATAAAAGTCCATGACTACTTTTCATGTGATACACAGGTATGTGCCATACTTGTGTGGAATGGTTTTGGGGTTTTTTAATCTTTTCTTTTTCCTAAAGAATGGCTGAATATACATAAATTAACTTACGGTGGCAGTCCTTTTCCTCACTTTTTTTTCTTGCTGTACCCACAGGAAAAATTATTTTTGCAGACATTTTGAAATTAGTTGATCATCAGAACTGAAACTTAAGTTAACAGGAAGAAAAAAAAATGGAGAATTTAATCTGTACCCTGGGTAGAAATACTGTCACTAGGTATGTGAGTTCATGGTAATTTAAATTGCAAGAGAGTAGCCAGGCATTCAGTTGCATAATAAAATCTGATAAACTGAAGGGAACTAAACTACTTTTTCTTCCATTTTATTTATAAAATATCATTGCCAGATACTGTCATATTTGCCCCAGTACAGAATGAATTTACTGTGACTGCATTTTCTGTAAGTATGGTAGTATTACTACTGTGTGTGTCTGATTTCTGGAAGTATTGCTGTCTGAATTCTTACCACACCACTTTTGGAAGAAGAAACAGAGACCAGCATGGTCATGCCCAGGAAGTAGGGACTGTGGATCACACCACTGTTGCTCTGAAGGTGACTGGTGATGTGCTACAAAACGCAGCAGAAGCACTTTTTGGTTGTGAGGTTGATCATGTCACTCTCAAGCAAACCAGAGCTTTTTGGTGCTTCTTTGGGCACAGCATTCAAATCCTGCTCAAGCAGCTGCTTGTGGTGGTGGTGACTCCTACAGAATGTCCATGTCCCATGTGTGTTGTCTGTGCATCCCCCCAGCCTACAGGCTCCAGTACATACAGTCTTTGTTCCTTGGGTACTGGCTGTCTGTGACTTGCAAATGCATGTACGTAATGCTATCTAAAATAGATGAGGAGAGACATTCAAGAGACCTTCAAGTTGAGTTTTCTTGGTGATAGCAGCTGCTGTTTTTCTCATTTACTGGGTATGTCCATTAATTCCCCACCATTTCCTCTTTTCGTTAAGAGAGATTAAAAAAAAGCAGCTGGGCAGGCCTAGGTTTCCTTTATTTGACTTGGGTAACAAGCTGGATTGCGAGCTGCCTGCATACAGCTACTCTAGTGTAGATGTTTTACTGTCAAGTTACAAATATTTTGCACTAGTAAAATCAAGGAGGGACAGACACCCTGTCTGTTTGCTTAAAGCTACAGATGTTTATGTCAATTTGGGCCTTACCCTTACATAAGTCATGTGTACAGCATGTGAAATACATTCCACATACATCTCCCTTTCTGCTTATGTTCATAATCTAATTGAGAGCGTAGCTTAAATCTGTCATTTTCATGTTGCTTGGAACTGAGGCTTGGAGTGCAAAATGCTGGTCCTTATTTATAGGTTTTCATCATTCCCTAGCTTTTTGAAAAAAAAAAAAAAGATTAAAAATGCCTCTGATTACCAAAATAGAGGCTGAAGTTGCTGTGGCATTGTGATGTTTGGTATTATCCTACCATAGCATCAGCAAGCTCATATTGTCCGGACTTTAGAGGGATTCCAATTTCCCATCTTCAGAAGATGCTTAAATAAAAGCCTGGTGAAAGTCAGCTAGTCAGACTCTTGCTGTCTGCTTGCTCTACACATCTGCTGCTGCTGGTCACCCACAATACTGTTGCTCTTGGAATATTTTCAGCTTCAGGCTGCAGCTTGGTGGCTGATATGTCTTCCCCAGTACCATGTGGCTTCTGCTGAGGTGGTTCCATCAACTCTGATATTTATGGGATCACACAGCTATAGTCGCAGCACAGCAAAAGTGGTTTTGTCCTAATGGTCTTGCCTTGCCATCTGGACTGTCACTGGGAGTTCACAAGAAACTTCTCGTATACAAACTGACACATAGTAGGTTTCACCCAAGAGATGCATGTGTGCATATATGTATTATGACAACTGCAGTGTTTGTATGGTACCAGCTGTTTGCGAAGAACTTAATGCACAGGATTTGGTACTGCACTGAAGTCTTCTTTTTCAGGCTAAATAAACAACATTCTAATGTTTGAGGCTGTGTTCTGCTTCCCTGCAGTATAAGAGAGAGATTTTTCCTGATGAGAAACTTGTGCTCTTCATTTTAACTGAATCCAAGCAATTAAAAATATTTCCCCGGGGAGGTGAAGAATGAGCAGAACAGGAGAGGATATGAAAATACTTTTTAAAAAAAAATTATATCTGGGTCAGTTAATTTTCAGAAGGCTGAAGCCAGAGAACACTGTGTACCCATAACTTTGTGAATCAGGTAAGGGCTATGGCAGAGACAGCCTGTTCTGTGCTGCTTTGTCTTTGGTATCAGCATATGTGTGTGTATGTGAAACTGTTACTGCGACACATACTGTCTTTGCATTTAGAGAAATATAAATGCAATCTACATTTAAATCTCAACACTTTTCCATTTAGATTGCTTGAATGACCAAGCAGCATTTTCCAACTCTTTCTATATCCTTTGTCGCTCTAATGTGTGATTTGTAAATTACTCATTTAACCCGGAGCATGCAATGGTGCAGTGTATTACTCCTCACACATAAAATGCTAGAAAGAAGACTGCTGATACTAGGTGATAATATAGTTAAGTTCTTGCCTTTCAAAGAGATTGACTTCTGTAGGACAAATAGCAGGGTAAAATTACTCCTGTGTAAGTCTTTATATGGTTTGGTTCAGGTTTTATCCACCGTTTATGAATCCATTGGATGTGTGTTACTTCAAAACAGAAGAAAATATCAGCAGACGCAGCTGCTCTGCAGCTTCCTTTTCTCCATGTTCATTTCGTTCTTCTGCTGTATCAACTCTTTAAATATCTTTAAGGCTTTTCAAGGCTATACCTTCCTTTACATGTTGTCCTATTGCATTTTTTTTCTGCTCTGTTGGTTTGAATGACTAATATTCCACACCTACATGCTTTGCTCTGTGTGCCTCTGAATACCCTAAATGCATTATTTTTTTTAATATAATTGCAAACTATTAAGAAAGAACTTTTTTATAGTCTTCAGCCTTATTCTTTAGATTTGATGTGATATCCTAAAGACTTATAGATGCAACTGTAATGTGACTTTGACAGCACACCCCATGTATTTTCATTTCTGCATTTTTTCTTCCATTCAGTGTCAGGACTCCATCGTCTGTGCTTAAACTAGCTACCTGTACCATTCATGCTTTTCTTCAAGCTTTGCCACAGTGACTGTTTATTCCACCCTCCTGCCAGATGTTAGCCTAATAAAGATGCATAAAATCTAATTTAACTGATGTAACTGTAACCTTGGAAATACTAATATGTGCAGGGTATCCTGGTTTACAAACCAAACAAAAAAAAAAATTAAATCTGGCTGTTCCAATTAAAAACATAAAAAATTGTGGCAGTTTGACAGAGATCTTTGAATCAAGACATGTCCACTCCCTATTGGCCTATTTTTGTCCTGGCTCCACATGAGTGCTAATAATTTTCTCGGGAGACATGCTTTCCACCTTGCTGGAGCCTGTTTTTTCTGATTGTCCAGCACAGTTTCTTGATCATGCTTATAGATGATAGATGATCCCTTGATTGCCTGTGTAGTGTGTGCTGCCCAGACATGGTAGTGACCAGCTGGCTGTGTGCTGGAGCAGGGTGAAATTCCTCTTTTTCTTTCAAGTGCTCAAGCAGTTGCTCTGCTGGAAGCTCACTTCCATCTTCTTTGTGTGATCATTTCTTGCACCTTGGCCATCCCTCCCATCCTGAAAATCTTTTTATTATGTTCTCTAATTCAAGGAGTAAGATCATTGAGTGCTTTCTTGAATGTGTTTTTATGAAGAATTTGTGAAACGTGTGGTGTTGCAGTCATGCAAATGGTGGAAGATATGTTGTTGGTGCAGTGCTAAACAAATTGAAGACTTAGAGCTAGGAGTTTACAAGCGTGCAAAAATCATCAGTTTCTGCCAGGGCACGTGGCAAGCCAGCTCCCCATACTACAAAAGCAGGACCTCACTGGGAAATGCCAGCAAATTCAAAAGCAAGCCACAAGAATTTTCATTTGCGTTGGTGTGCCTCCCCCCGCCCCCCATCTCTCTGTTTACTGAGAAGTGAACCTTCAGGGTTTTTAACCACATGAAAGTAAACTAGAAAAAGTATTTTTCAGTACTACTTTGGTGCTATAAAACCTTCTGTAACAAATCAGTTCCACTTTTCCAGGAACTTCCCTGTGGTTTGTAAGCGTTAAAAGCTGCTGGAGATTGAGAACTTGCTGTTTCAGGCCCTGCTCTACACTTAACACAGAAATGGGTGCTCAGTTTTACTGCCAGGGAGAAGCTGTTGCCTTCTGAGCCTGGAACACCTCTGCTCAGAAGGCAAGGGAGAGTCTGAGCTGCAGCACAGACTGTGGCAGAACTACCTTCTCCCAGATTCCTGGGAAGGTCAGAATGTCCTGCTGTGTATTTAGCATCTCCAGGAATGCTATATTGGGCAAATAGCAGTGCTATGTGTTGTAACAGGATTCCTTGTTTTTTTGCAGAGAGCCATTATTTTCTTCCTCTTGTCTCTTGGAGGAGGGTTTGGGCTCCCAAGCTCACCACTGTCTGCTGGAGTTTGAACTCAGTCGTCACCCTGCCCTACATGAGGCAAACAACAGCAACAAGGGGAGACCATTATCTTACTTACAGCTATGCATAAAACTTCCTTCTCTTTCTTTCTCACATTACCTCGAAATAGGACTATTGCCCAGCACTAGACAAAACCCTGAGTCAAACTAGCAGGGCACTATCAACCCTCCTTGCACACAAACTTTTGAGACCTGAATTTTGGGAAAACCCTGCCACTAGACCACAGATTTGGTTTGTTTTGCCATGATCACAAAGTATCTTTGTGGTTTCCCAGTCTGGGAAGAGACTCAATGGAACTAATTTTTACTACACCCCCCCCACCCC
>NW_020799091.1:18215484-18276029 GCF_003259725.1 Athene cunicularia | reverse complement strand
CCCACCCCCCCGACTCTGAAATTGTGGCAGCTAATGGATGGATGGAGGAGGTATTACTGCTGAGGTTTAAACTCTTGACAGGAAAGTGGTAACTGACAATCATGAGGGCAAATGGGAAGCATAAGAAGAATGAAGCCCCTGCTAAAAAGCAGGAACTGGATGTATGAGCAGAGAAGATGCTGTCTGGCATTTACTTGGGGAGGAGGGCAATTGGGTCACAGAGCTGGTAGTGCTGAGTTCAGCTATTAATAGCAAAACGGTTGTTTTAACTGGAGGAATGTTAGTGCTAATGAAGTATCTGCCTTGCAAATTGGATGTAGTTTTGAGGCTGAAAATTTTAATCATGCACACTGAAGTGCTGTTTTGGTCTCAGCCTCCAAGCCGTCTGCACGACCAACATCAGCGTGTGTTCAGTGAGGGCTCATGCTCAGGCGTTAGGAAAGTTCTTTTTTTCAGCTCTGCAGTGTGGAAGAAACAGCAGCCTGAGCCAGAGCTGCTCCCTGCACATCAGGGAAAGCAGCACGGGGTTCCCAGCTGTGCCCCCACAGTGAGTGAGGGCTGCTTTCTTTAGCTGGCAGGCGCTGCAGAGGAGGAGAGGCGTCTTCCCCACCTCCCCAGCTATTGAATTTAAAAGCTCCAGATTGCTTTGCTTTTCTCCTCCCTACTTCCCTCTTTTCGGTGTTTTCAGTGTGCTTGCTGTCTAAAGTCATGCTTAACCCCTCATCCTGCCTACATGCTCAGCTCACAAGGCTTAATTGCTTTTTGTACTTTTAGGTAACACCCTCCTCTGTTCTAAACGATTGGTTTCTATGCTTGTTGCAATGGCTGTTCTTGCTTTTGGGAAAATAAAGGATTTTCTTTTCATGTAAAAATAGCTTTATTATTTCCATACGCGAGTAGCAATCAGGGTAGGCATATTTCCAGGTCAGCCTGGAGATGGGGTTGGATAGTGAAACCCTCTGTTCCAAAAATGGGCTGGAACCAGCAACAGTTCTTGATGTGCTGAGCAAAGCTAACTGGCTTGGAGAGAATTGGGATCCCTTTTTTGGGTGCACATGCAACATGCTGGTATTCTGCTATGGATGGGAGCCAAGCATTGACATAATGAGCACTTTACCCTGTTTGGTACTTATGTCAGTTTTACAGTTTTCTCATAATCACGTTCTTTTGGTAATTGTAGGCATGAGTTTTGAATAAAAGATTACAGAAGTAAGTTTCTTAGGGCATGGTCAATAACTACAAGTGCTTAGAGTATCTCAGTAGAAGGGATGTTTGCAGGAGCAGTCTGTATTATTCCACAAGACTCTGCTCAGTTGGGTACTGAGTAAATAAACAGTAAATGTGCAAATCTTGGATAATGTTGCTCTATGCTTGTTTATATAGTCCAGCTGTACTTTGGATTTTGTCCTCTATGGTAGCTGTCTTGTGAATCTTCTGGCTCATTGCCATGTATTTCTAGATTTATATGAACATGATGGGATCTTTTTCATCTTTGTATTTTGCTAGTTCATATTTTTACTTCCTTCAGGCATATTTTAGAGGTCTCTTCAAGACTTTTAAAAAGTCAGCTTGAATTTTCCCTTTATCTTCACAAAAGTCACTATAGAAGTAAGAAAAAAGCACAGAAAAGGAGTTACAGGCAGCATTAAAAATGTTCCTTCAGAACAGAAAAGCAGATTTAACATGAATTAAAAACTCAGCTCTGTTTCAGAGTTGCAAAAGCTCTTTTATTCACCAGAGAACTGTTAAAGCTAGTCATTTTTGGCATAGTATCGGTCAGGGAAGCGTGACAAAGTGCAGTGGAATGCACTGAGCTGCGATCCAGCTTGTAGTGGTATATGACTTTAGTGTATGGAGCATTGCAGGAAGTGCTGGGGAGGGGAGTGGGGAGGCCTTTTCATTTCATCAGCTACTGAGTAACAGTGTTCTCCTTCCTCAGACCCCACCTGCAACAACAGAGGGTCCCTTGGATTCTTGGGTCAGCAGACAAAGTGTGAAGAGCCTGTGCAATCTGAGTTTCTGGTAGTACTTGAGTCTGTTCTCTGAGCACCGCTGTGCAGAGTGCAGCGAGATGAGAAAGTTGGGAAGAGTAGTGTGTTTGGGGTTGCAGATCAACTGTGCATATCTAGGCTGAGACTATCCCCAGCCCCACCATGCTGGAAGGTGAAGATTCTTGGGCTGAAATTCTGTCCTCATTTAAATCGGCAGCAAAATTCCGGTTGATTTCATCAGGCCAGAGCTTTATACTGCCAGAGCAGTAAAAGAGCCCTCCTGTTCCACCAGTACACACATGCTAAGTCCATTTACTTAGACTTAGGTTTTGGCACAGATTTTGGCCTTAAATGGAAATCAGTTCAAATGAATTTAATATTGGTAGCTTGGATTTCAGATTACATGGATGGTTAAACCCAGATGTATGTGATAATGAATAACCGGTTAAGATATTCCTATAATTTGAAGAGTACCTGGTATTTTCCTTCTTTCTTCTCTAAATTACGATGTTGGTGTCCACAGAGTTTTCCAAGCATTTGTAATGACATTTCAAGAAAACATGATGGTACCTTTTCTGGCAGGACAGGATCTTTGGTCTATGAACTGCGTCTTAGAAACTGGGAAAAGCTTTGTGTGGTATGGATTGTGTTACGAGTGTAAATTGCTAACAAGAGTTTTACTGTTCACCTTGGGTTTCACATTTGCATTGCTCCATTACAGTGATAATCAAATACAAAGCTACTGTTTTACCAGCATTGCGGTAAAGCTGTGTGCAGCATCATTGCGAAAAATGAGGTCTCTACCCAGAAGACATTACAGCCAGAATTGATGTTTCTAGGGTAGAGATATAGGAAGGTTGCGGCACAGAGAAGATAAAAGGATAAAGATATTCAGTGCTTTCATTGTCTAAATATCTTTCACAGTCTAAATATCACATGGATATTTAGACTAGATATTTATTTCCAGAAGGGGTTGTTAGGCGTTGGAATGGGCTGCCCAGGGAGGTGGTGGAGTCCCCATCCCTGGAGGTGTTTAAGAGTCGGGTCGACATAGCGCTGAGGGATCTGGTGTAGTTGGGAACTGTCAGTGTTGGGTTAATGGTTGGACTGGATGATCTTCAAGGTCCTTTCCAACATAGTTGATTATGTGATTCTGTGATACCTCTTCTCATTCTTACTGTCTGCTTACTTAATGTTCTTCAAGAGGAGAGCTTGAGGTTGTATTGAAAAAGTGTATAAATGTTTAGAGCAGGAGTAAATGAGTAGTCAGCTGGTGGGATGTCCCAGCCTGTATGCTTCAGGTTAGAAAGTGCAGAAGTTGCTTGGCAGATAGATTGCTTAGATGGGAGCATTGAAATACATAGATCCTATTTAAGACATATATAGACATAGATCCTATTTAAGATGTAGGTTGTCAGATTATTATAGATTAGGGTACTTCTACTCTAGATTCTTAGCTCTACCCTCTTGTAGAGACAATCTGGAAGTTGAAAAGTATTAGAATTGATATACAAGAATCATTATAGTCATTCAGGTAATCGGCTGCATATGGAACTACTTTGACTGTATTAGTTTTCTTTGCATGGCAATACTTCAGATAGTTCCAGCATCTCAGATATTGCATGTTCTGGAACATAAATCATATAAATTTCAGTTGTGGAAAAAAATTGCCTAAATTCATGTTTTCACACATAATTGTATATATGTACATATATATATATATATATACACACACACACACAGAGATACTTCTAAGCTTGCTTATCATTGGCCTCTGTGGTTGGTCTCTGAATGTGGTGCCAGATACTGGAAGGCTTGGTTAAAAATAATTGATTATAATGTTAGTGATTTTAAGAGCTGGTGGGTGCCTTGGAGAAAGGGACTAGACAGTTGCAATGCTTGTTCCAGGAGGTGAATGCTGACCTTGGAATCCGTGTCTTTGGAACACTGCTGTTCAGGAATCACTGCATCTGTAATTCTGTCTCACAGCATTATCCAAGGCAGTGTGCACACAGACAGGAGCCCAAGTACGATGCACACAGTAGAAGTGAGGAAGGAGTATTTCTCTGGAGCTACAGAAATTACTCCAAGATGACCTCTCGTAGTTTGCTGGTATAGTTGAACTCGGTCATCACAATACAGCGACCATCACCCTGTATCATTACCATGGAGGTTTAGCTTTGTTTTGGGCTTGGCATGCTCAAGGAGCATGAACATAGATTTTCTCATGAACCTGCAGTGTGGTGTGATGCCATGACATCTGTTTAACAGTACCTGGCAACCTCCACACAGGTTAGAAACCAGTAGTACTGTCTACACCTAATTCTTGTAGGGGAAATTTAGAAACTTGGAACTTTATTGTCTAACCAGACATATATCCTTACCTTTGGCAGTTTTGTCAAAGAGGTGCATAGAAACTGTGGGATTTTTACTTCCTTCAGAAACCAAGACGTTCACCTGTGTACTACTGCACATTGCTGAGCCTTAGTTTCTGGAACTCTGTATTATGCAGCCTCCCTTCTATGCCATATAGCATTGTGCTTGTTACTGCTAGTGTTACTCATCAAAGCACTGCCCAGGTTTTGTTCTATATCTGAAATATTCAAGAAGAATTTTGACCAGTGTGGTTTTGCTGTAGAATACACATTCACTTCAAAGACTGTTTTTTTCTTAAGAAGGAAAAGTGATTACTTGTCTCTTACTGGTTTCTTAATATTTTGCATCCTTAAAGATCTCAGAATAGTATTCATGCAACTGAGCATGGGCTGTAATAATAATAATAATGAAGCCTGGAAAACAATTGCCAGTTGTTCTCCTATCAGGTGACATGGGTTGAGAGCATTGGAAACCAACAGTCTCCTAAAAGTTCAAGTGAAGTTTTGAAAGAGGGAGGTGAGGAACACTGATCCACTGGTAGGATTACTGGGAGCTACACTAAGTGACTTGGGTCAAGGGAACAGCTTCTTTATCTGCATTCTCAAACTTCCTCCTCAAACTTCAACTGTGGAGCAAGGATGAGTGGAATCATGTCCTCTGCTCCGCATTCCTCCTTCTCCTTTGTTTGAATCTAATCAAGTTCAGACTTCAGAATACTGTTTCCTAAGAAATACAGTTGTTATGGAATAGGTCCAATATCTTCTAGAGTCATTGTTACAGGGATTTTATTGGCTTGATACAGTGAGGGTTTTTTTCTTCCTCCTGTGGTTTAAAATTACTTGTCTAACATGTTGATTTATAGCCTGTCATGTAAGACTGTTTCCCCTTGGCTATATCTTTTTAAGATGATCAAATCTATTTCTGAAAAATGTCCTGTTGTTGCCTTGAAATATTAGGTGATAACTGCACAAGTAAGAGAGGGATTAGCTTGTTAAACCTAATATGACACCAGCGTGCTGCAATTAAAAACTTTCTTAAGGCAGCATAGAGGAAACAAAAACCCCAAACCTTATGGTCTGAGATATCACAAGTATATTCCATTCACCTGGGAAGTTTGTAGGTTGGTGTGATCTGAGGGGAGGAGAGGAGACTCCTGGGCTGGGGCTCCAGGAGAGCAGCTTTTGGTGATGCTGCCAGAGCTGCCCGTCTTCCTGCTCGTTCCTCCCCGGTTCATTCCCGCAGGCTGTGCCAGCAGTGTTTGTGGAGCTGAGCGGTGACTGATCAGGGAAACCGATCCAGGTTAAAAATATCTTTTGGGGGATGGTGGGAGGGACACGAGCACAATTGGGGGCTGTGGCGGGAGTGCACAGAAAGGAGCAGAAAAGTTGAGAGCGGCGGCAGCTGCCTTGGCTGTCAACCACCATCAGAGGAAATGCCGAGAGAAAGCTCAGAATGTGCTCACGTGCTCTTCTCCTTCCAGCTGTGCTCCAGAGATGGCCATCTGCTCAGTGCTGCCTTTTCTTACTCCTCCTCCCACCCAGGTCTTACTGTCCCAGCGGAGCTGCTGCTGGAGTTAACCCTAGCTCACTTGGGTCAAAATGAGCTGAGGTAGCATTAACAGCTAAATCACAGGTCTGTGCTAACCCAGCTCTGGCGCGACCGTCCCACAGAGTGGTCAGGCAAGAGGGAGGCAGGTGATACCTCCAACGCAGGGAACAGGGGCAAGGTGGAAGAATTAGTTTTCTGCTGACACACTTGCAGCTGGAAGATAGTATGTGAATACTAAGTTATGAATGCTGAAAGGAATTATTTCATTGATGGCTGATGGCAGGTTTGTGAGGAGATACTAATGTTAAGGGGATGGCATTGAGGAGGATCTTGCAAGAGGAATTCTTTTCTTACAACAACCTAATACATATCACAGCCTTTGCACATAAATGGAGTGGAGTGAGAAAGATGCTTTTTCAGTACTGTGTGTCTTGACTATTAAAGTGTGCCACTTGGCTGGTAGCCAACAGAAATAGCATTGAGGTGAAGTGAGTAAAGATACTACTAAGGAAATACCAGTTAGAAAAGGACAATTCAAGAGAGATATTGTGGAAACTTAGAAAGAAATGGTTTTATACTTTCAAAAGATAGTTTTGAAAATAATTACTCAATAAAAGCAAAGCCTGTATTCCTTTCAGTTGTTCTGTTAAATATTATCTAATATTTCTTCCCATATTCTTCTGTGTTGAATTGGACTTGGGTGTCTGCTTACAAGGTTCTTCTAGGACATTGATTAAAGTGTGTGTTACTAACTGGCTTTAATTTTTATTTATGTATTTATCTACTTATTTTTACACTTTTGTATTCTCACTGAACAGAGAAAAGGAGCAGTTGTGTGAAGCATTACCATGGAGCAGAAACAGTCCTTCAATTTCTTCCCACTTCTGGTCAGTTTTGGGGATCCCAGTGGGCATTTCTCCCTCCCCGAAGTAGGTCCCCAGCTGAGGAAGACTCAGCTGCTCTCTTGGGGGAATTGTTTACCTCTCTGTGGAATCTTGTCCCGGTCAGCTATGTGTTAAGAATGTGAATAATTTTGCTGCGGCTGCTTTACATGTAAAAAGTCTGACCTTAAGATATTTTATCCAGCTGGGGTTTTTTCTCTTTTTATTTTTTGCCTCTAGCACTGGTGGAATTGAGAGTTTTATCTTGCGACTGCAGAAGGCTGCAGTGACTAACAGTCATATAAAGTGTTTAGTATAAAAGGGTATTTTTGTAGTCTTAAAAATCCATTAAGTGGCAGTCAGTGGTGTTTAGTAATTCTTACTTTTGGACGTGTGGTTATACATGTGTATTTGATAGAGTTAATAAAAGTAAGCGCTGCATGGAGACTTCTGGAAAATGTCTAATGAAATCCCTAGTGCTGCAGAGTTTGAGTGTATTATATTACAAGGTTGAGCATATTGATTTTAAAATGTTAAAAGTGAAATGCCTTTTTTATATTTTTGAATGAGAATTTGAAAAAATGAAAGCTAGCATTGCAATTAATACATAAATCTAAAAAATGCCAACAATTTTTTAAAAAGTAATACTGTATGTAAAAGTTCTACATCTTCCTACTCCTTGAACAATAAATATGCCAAGTTGCCTTGCCCAGCACGCTTGCATTCTGCGTCTATGTATGTGTCTGTACTGAAAAATATTAGGAATCTCAAGATAAACCCCAGATGTTTTTTCAGTCACGTGAGACATGCTGCATTGGACTGTGAGGCTGAGAGAGAAGTAACCTTCATTTGTCTCACAGTGGAGCTATATTTCTCAGATATATATTTTTTTTTTTTTTGGACTGTGCATTACTGCATGATGTCAGTTGGGGTCCCATTGTGGTATAAATCCTCAAAGGAGAGAACAGGTCAGTGGTGATGCATTCCACCCAGATATCTTGGAAGTTTCATAGCTCTATTAAAGTACTCCCCAAAGAAAAATTAGGGGGAACAAAACTCTCCTAAACTTCTGAAGGCCATATAAGAAATATGCTTGAACCTTGTTTGGAAAATTGTGTTTGACCTTGAATATGAATGGGTGACTTAATTTACTGTTTTTACCTGAATTTTTCTTGCCTTGGATAAGAGGTTTTAAAATAACACTTGAAAGTTCTAGTGGCTTAAAACTTAAAAAAAACCCCACCATATAATAAGTTAAAAGAAGAGGGGATAGGAGTATCACTCTTTAAATGTTAAAATCTCATTAAATATAAGAAGACTTGTAATGCCTTAAGTAGGCAGCACTCAGTATAAAGGACAGAGGCACCTTTAACAGGAATAAATGTAAAATTCAGTTTGTAGAGTTGGATATGGAAAAATGCAATAAACAGTACTAAAACATAGCAAATGTGCAGCACCATGTGACTTTGGGGAACAGCTGACTTTTGCAGACCAAAAAGCTCTTCCGGTCTTTGACAGAATTCTTTTCTGTGCTTTGGGGCTTTATTCCTGAACAACAAACTCGTAACTCATCTTGCTGAATCAGAATGCCCAGTTTACAAGTCCCTTGTATCCAGTTTGGCTAAGAAGTCATTTGCAAGCTCTGTGAATATTTGTAAAAATCCTCTTTTATACGCAACTCAATATGTAAGCGTCTTTATAGGAGAAGGAAAAGCAGTGGGAAGCACTCATATTAGTGTCTGTGGCCACTGGAAAGAAACGCTTTGAAACACAAACAGCATTATTGTAAATGTAGTGCCAGCCAAATGCATTTTTGGCTAACGCATGAGCAGTAAAATTAGCAAACACATCACTTGCTGCTAATGAAGAGGAATAAGCTCATCATGAGACTTTCACTGAACTGCTATACTATCTGGCTTTGTTTACTTGCCCTGATAGAATAAGAAATTGCTGTCTCAGAAAAAAAAAAAGGGGAGGGGGGATGGGACATGTGAGTTCTGGTAGGAAGGAGTCATGCTATCGTTCTGACAGCTCAGTATGTGAAAAGTGGGTTTGGAGTACAATAGGGACGGCCTGCTCCTCTTATAGCAAATGTGCCCTGTGTACTATTATGTGTGAAATACTAAGACCACTAAACATCCCACCTGAGAGAAAGAACCTGATTCCAAGAGAATACTTAAAAGAGTTTTTAGGATACTTTATTTAAATGGCAGCTGGCCTTTGCACAGCAAGCTGTTGCTTTTGTTAGAACTGCCATCTTAATATATTTAGTAATTTAAGGTGCATTATGTCTGGCATAGGTTGTTTTTTGGTTTTGTTTTTTAAGATTGCACACCCTGAGTGTAGGGACACTCACTTGGACCCTTGGAGTAGAGTAGCAGATGCCATTTTTTTATTCATGGCTGGATTTCCTGCATGAGGATCCTGGTACGGATCAAATGAAGCTATACTGGAGCACCTTTCTTAAGAAACAGTGCTGTTCGACTGTGGTGCACCTTTCCCTCAAGGTTGTGTCCAGTTCTAGTTCAGCTTTGAAGATGCCTTCTGTGCAAGGCCCTTCACTGTGTTTGTTCTACATCTGTTGAGACTTTGTGAGATTTCAATGGAGTCAATAAATTCCTGAAGGCAATATGTTAAGATTTTTTTCCCAGGAACTTGTGTTGGTTCTTTGCTGGGTGGTGCAGTGTTTACTAATGTTCTCAACTTGGCCTTTAATACTTATATTGGTATTAATGTCAGCACTGTTGGACACATTTATATGTTTCAATAGGCTGAGTCAGACAAGGGCAGAAGTGTGGAGTAAGGAGGAATTAATCTGGCTGAAGTCTGCCTGTTCTCTTGGGTGGGAAAACTTTCTGATTGCATGGGTGAAATGCACAGCACCTGTCCTGCCCTCCTAATGATTTCAGTACACCTTATGAAGAAGTGATAGGAAAATGCTTCCTGTTCTTGTCTTTTCAAGCTGAATTCTGTCTTTAAATTGTTTCTGGATCTATTATTGCTTTCTGGATGTAAGTCATACCAATCCAGAGGAAGGTTTCAAACCAAGTAGTGACTGAGTATTTGAAGATTCTTGCCCCATGTGTATCTTTCTCCTAGTTATAAAGGCTATAACACCATTGTCTGCTAACAGCATTTGGCAAATCCTGTTAGTGCTGCTGCTGGAAGGATTTGCTGCTCTTTGCATCAACTTGACTGCTTTACTGTTACGATAAAGAAGGTAGAAAACAGGGAGATGGGAGGTGTTGCATTCAAGACTAGCAACCTGATTCAAAATACAGTCTTGGTAACAAGCTCTCCACTGGCTTGGACTTCTCTGCTGTGTGGATAGGATTTGATTTGGAGTACCGGGTGGGCAACTCCTGTTCATTAGTTACAGTCGTAAGTCTCAGAGCTTTCCCATTGTTGGGTTTGGTGTGAAAAGTGGATGGCATGTTTGGTAACACCTCTAGTTATTAAAAAATATCAACAGGAACCTATAAGTGGTTTTCAGTGAACATCACAGGAAGATGATGATGCTTTTTGGTTTGGGACAAATCATTTTCTTGTACTTGAATTTGTTTTCTAATTACCCTCTATTTCCTTTTCTTCAGAGTTCAAAAGGATGTTATGTTACCTTTATAGTATTAAAAGTATTGATGAATAGTGCTGTGGCTTGCCCTAGTTTACAGGAGAAAATCTTAAGCCTCACGGGTTAATCACAGAATCATAGAATAGTTTGGGTTGGAAGGGGCCTTAAAGATTGTCCAGTCCCACCTCCCTGCCACAGGCAGGGACACCTTCCACTAGCCCAGGTTGCCCAAAGCCCCATCCAACCTGCCTTGAGCCTTCTAGGGAGTGGGCAGCCACAGCTTCTCTGGGCAACCTGTTCCAGTGTCTCACCACCCTCACAGTGAAGAATTTCTTCCTTATATCAAATCTAAGTCTATCTTCTTTCAGTTTAAAACCATTACCCCTTGTCCTATCACTACACTCCCTGATAAAGAGTCCCTCTCCATCTTTCCTGTAGGCCCTCTTTAGATACTGGAAGGCTGCTACAAGGTCTTCTTGGAGCCTTCTCCAGGCTGAACAACCCCAACTCTCTCAGTATGTCTTCATAGGAGAGCTGTTCCATCCGTCTGATGATCTCCGTGGTCCTCCTCTGGGCCTGCTTCAGCAGGGATATATCTTCATTCATGTTGGGGGCCCCAGAGGTGAACACAGTATTCCAGGTGGGGTCTCGCCAGAGCAGAGGGGCAGAATCACCTCCCTCGACCTGCTGGCCACGCTTCTCTCGATGCAGCCCAGCATGAGGTTGACTTTCTGGGCTGCAAGCACATACTGCTGACTGATACTCAGTTTTCCATCCACTGCTACCCCCAAGTCTTTCTCCCCAGGGCTGCTCTCAATCCACTCATCGCCCAGCCTGTATTTGTGCGTGGGCTTGCATCGACCCATGCACAGGACCTTGCACTTGTCCTTGTTGAACTTCATGAGGTTTGCACAGGCCCACCTCTCAAGTCTGTCAGGATCCCTCTGGATGGCAGTGCAAGGCATATGGCTGAGGCACTGAGTACAGGTCACTGCAGTGGCTGCCGATCAGGAGGAACAGGAGTGAACTGGAGCTGAGGCTGAACCTGCTATGAACCATGTCCAGAGGGTGGGAAGTTTCCTTTTCCTGTAACCAAAGTGAGGGGATTTCAGGGCAGTAAAGTAGCGCCTTTGGAAAGAAGCTATGTACACGCTCACGTGTGTGTGCATGTGCATTCACACATGCATGAAGTAACCAAGGCTTTTCCATGCTGCTCTGTAACATAAACATGACAATGCAGTAATTTATAAATGCTGTTTATATAACATGATTTAGCCTCAGTATAAGATTCCTGAATTAGCATATAATAGTGCTCCTGGTTTGAGTTCCCTGTGCTCCAGTGCTGAGGAAAGATTAGGAGAGATTTATAAAACTTTCTGTCTGTTGATAGACCCGCCATGGGTCATTTGGTTAGACTGAACTTTAAATAGTTTAAATAGCTCTCCAATGAGCAGACTTAAAGAGTAATGAGGAACAGTTATGGCTGTATATACAATTGTTTGTTCTGTTTTAAATTAGAAATCCTTTTTAGAATAGGATTCTTCCCTTGTGTTTGTGTCGGGCTCAGCACAGTGCAGAAGGCTTTGGGTGCCATTACAGTAGAAGGGATTTTGTGCAGCTAGGAGATAACTCGAGCAGTGAAGACGTACAAATACATACATTCCTTTCTTCTTTATTTTACCATTAATGCAAACCTGACCTGTGAATTTTCATATATAGACAGTCCTGGTGTACTGCATATGTTTGAAACTGAATGTTGTGTGCTCACTCCTTACACCTCTGTTCTGATGTTGGATCTGAAGCAGGGTGTGTGTTTTCCAGAATGGAGACATTCTGTACTCAGGGACATACTGCTTCTGCTTATTACTATTGGCCAGGTTTGACTGCTAAATCAGGAGCCTGTACTCTTTCAAAAAGTTGAGGGAAAGAGTGTGCCTTCAGAAAGGGTCATTCGAGCCTTTGAGGTAGGCAGCAAGTCACTGTGTATCTTGGGTGCTAACAGTGTCACACTCTCCACCAAGTGTCTAGGGAAACAAGGCTTCTACCACCAGATCTTCAGCCACAGATGGCTTTTCCAAGGCCGGGGGACAGGGAGAACAGGCTCTTTGTCACTGTTCCTCAGGTCTGTCCATTAAGCTGCCTCTGTGATGGGACTCTCTGCACTCTGCTTCCCTTCCTCTCGTGCCCGTGTCCTGGTTGGGAAGGAAAAAAAAAAAAAAAAAAAAAAAAAAAAAAAAAAAGTAGTAGTATTTGTGATGGCTTTTGATTCTTTTCACCGTTTTTTCATTATTGTTGTTACTGTTGTGGCTTCACTTTCCTTGCCTGTTTGTAACTATTCTTTTATGGCACTTGAGCTTCATGCAGAGTGCAGGTTTGTTGCCTGGGGCAGGACCTCTTCCAGTCTCCTGCAGGCAAATCTCTTTCCAAATCCTTTCCAGAGTGCCTGATGTGCTTCCAGAAATGCTATAATAAATGTAATTATAAATATATATGAATAAATTACTTGTCTGACTGGTGACACAAATAAGAGCCTTATTTCTTCATGAAAGGTGTCATGTCTTTTTTTTAATATATTGCTTTCACAGACCTACTTGAAATTAGATTAATTTCAACAAAATCACTTACACAGACATGCACGCATGTAGTATCTACATGCATGTCTGTATGTACACACATGTACTCTCTGGGACATCAACAAGAGTTATCTGGTTAAATGTTCTGGTTGGATTTGAAAATTGACATGGCAATGCATGTGTGTTTTTTTCTTTAAACATTGCACCTCTTGAATAGTTCATCAGAGCTTCTTGAAGTGTTTACATACATGCTCTGTGTCTGGAGATGCCTTGTTATAAATACTCCTTTCACTTCACAAGCATTTGTTTGGAAATATGTTGAACAGCCATGCTTGGTTTATTTCCAAATGTCTTAACTTTGGGACCCTGGATTGGCTTATGGCCTGAAGTTTGTATCTCTCCTTTTCATGCTAAAAGCTGTAATTGAACAACTCGTGAAACACAAGGACTGTAGTGTAAAATGGTAGGCATCCTTCATGAAACACACGTGGCCAAACACAGTGTGTCTTAAAAGGAGCTGCAGTGGGTGGGGTTTTTTTTTACTTAAAAGAACAACAAAAAAAACACCAAAGGAAGTTGTGTGCTGCTACTTGATATAAATTACATAGTGTTAAAAAGTATTTTGATGTAACTGGTGCCTTTTGAGGCACCTGCTAAGGAGCTGTGTCATATTTCCAGTTGCTGTTCTCAAGTCTTGGTTTTTTCTCTCTTGCCCTTTCCAAGTTGGTGAAAGTGTTACGGTGGTTGTTCTTTATAAGTACCCTGCTGCTAAGTCTTCAGAGTATTTTTTCTTCACTTCAAAGAACTTAAATAGCTTTGATTAGTCATGAACTTAAGGAAAAGCAGCCAAGAAAAAACAGTAGAGGTGTCATGATGGCCCTTTTATTTTGATGATTTTTTTTTTGTGTGTGTGATACTTGTGAAGGAGCTTTGTATTAGCTCTAGGGCTGGTAGAATACAAAAACTAATGTGATGAATTTCAAATGTTGATTTCATTTCTCTGGTTCATTTGTTTGTTTTTTAATAATCCAGAGCTGTTTTAAATCTGGAAGGATACTGGAGACATTTTGAACAGCTGTAATCTTGATCATCAAAAGATGCTTCTCAATCTCTAGTTACTTTTGTTTTATTTTGCCTCATTCTTTCCATAGCTGTAGGAAATGTGCCATGTCCTGGTGTTTAGAGGATTAAGGTAATCTTATTTCAGGGTTGGTTTGTGGTGGTAGCGATGTGAGGGTTTCTAACCTGGGACCCAGGAGAATAATTTTGGGCTGGACTTAATTACATTACTTTAATAATAAGTTGTTATATTGCAATAAGCAGAACAATAGCAGGACCCTGTTATACTGGATGCTGCACAAATACAGAATAGTAAATACATCTACCTTCTGTAGGTGACTAGCTAAATAAATTAAAGAGTTTGCTGGTAAGGAGAATGAGCAGTGGCATAGCAGGGAGTGTGATGTTAGTTTTGTTTTTGTTTTTCTTCTGATAGGACATTTACCAGAGCATTGTATCATGTCCAGAATCCTTCTTCTATCTTTTGGGCATACTCCGTTAGTTCTTCAAATGACCCTTGAAAACATTATATAAAAACCTTCTCTTGTTAAAGTTGTTCCTTACCTGTAATTTCCAATTCCTACTTTACTGTCCATTTTTTTTTTATGTTTATGTGACTTAGTGACACATTTCACCACCTACCCATATTCTTTCTCTGTCTGCCTCAACTTTATGTACTAATATGTACCAACTTATGTACTCTATGGTATTTAAAAAAAAAAAAAAAAAAAAGGAAACACTCTGACAATGTGAAGTAGGAATGCAGTCAGTGCAAAGCAGGGCTGGAGCATCCTACCAAAATAATGGATGACCTTAAGGGCTGGACTGCTACCAGAACTGAAAATAAATTCAGGAGCACAAAGGGTAGAAACCCTGCAAGCAAGGACTAAAAGCCAGGATTAAAACCCCAAACTCAAACTTCCTCTGCTGAAATCAACAAAGAAGAGGAATGACTTTACCACAAGCATAATTTTTCCACCACTGTTTGCACAGTGTGTGGAGCTCTTAACAGAACCATGTCACAGTCTGATCTTTTTTGATAGAGAGATGGGCTACTACAGTGATAAAGAGAGTGAAAAGCCTGTTTTACAAGAGAAAATTCAAAGAATGTTGGGTTTTTAGCCCAGGAGGCCAAGATGCAAGCATCCTTTAGGATGAAGGGGGCTTGGTCTCTAGATAATAGCAGAGCTGCTGAAGTTAAAAGACAGTTGAAACTAAAGGCAGAGGGAATAAACTGACCCTGCATAATTTAGGCTAAAAGTAAGAAGGAGGTTTATCACCTCCAAATCAGGAGAGCTTTGGAGGAACTTTGTACCAGGAGCAGTGGGGGCAGAACACTTAACTAGCCATGGGGTAGATCTCTGTTAGTTTCTGAATGGGTTACATGGTTTATGAATGGTCTAAGTGACCTTGTGGCAAACAAATGGGCACTCAGTAGGTTTCTGCCAGTGCTGATTTCCTCCTGCCTTTTCGATACACTAAAACTGAAGAGTGCTAGTGATTCTCAGGGTAGCTTCTTCATTATGTGGCTAGAATATTTTATTCAGGGTTATAGTTAGGCATGGGAATTTGTGGGCAAAATTTAGCCCCTGATGTTAGCAACCTGAAAACAGGCAAAACAAAAGTAGAATACAAAATTGGATGAAGCGTCCACCTAGAGAATAATTACAGAGAGAGAATATTAAAAATAATTTTCTCTGTTCAGTGGGGCTGCAACAATCCTGACAGAGCATATTGTACACATTGTTCCTGAATTTCTTAGATTTTGAATGTTTAAAATCATGAATGAAATTTCCTACAATGGTGGGCTATCGCAGAAAGGTTTCTAATCAATTCTGGATCATCTCTTCTGGCATGAGCTTTAGTTTCTTCCCTTCCGCAGGGAACCTGTATCTGTTTCCTGCATCTGTCGCCCATCCTTCTTTGTGAATGGAAAGCAAGTAATTAATTTTTGTTGTTGTTAACAATTAATTACCCTTGCCAAATCCTGGAGGATCTATTGTCTCCTTCAGACACAATGTTCTTGGGAAAAAGTCTTACTTATTGTAACCTCTTGTGCAATCTTCACTTGGATGATAAATACATCTTGGCAACAAGGAGCTTTCTGAATGAAAAATGTTGCTGGACAACCCTGTAGTACAGCAAGAACGCAAGCCGCTGCCAATTCTGGTGGAGTACAGCCAGGCGGGAGGGTAAAATGGGGAAAGCCTTTCACATTGCCTACAGAACACAGAGTGAGATGAAGTCTGTATATGCACACATCCAAATATCTGTTTACCATCAAACAAGGATTTTCCCTGTTGAGCATCTGAGCTCAAAGGTGGCCTTCCTTCTAGCAAAATCATGAAATCTGTTGGAAAGCTGCCTTCTACCAGTGTGAGACTGGGGAAGTAGCAGAGAGCATGTTGACCCTGCAGCTGTCTGGTTTGGGTAGCCCACTGTAGGAACTAGCTGCGAAACACCTGCTCCCCATTTTTGTCTGTGAACCCACAAATTTGCAGAGTTGCCTCAGTCTGTTTCGTGGTTCATGCCCTAACTGGTTTTCCATTACATCTGTCTAGAACCACAGTTGACCACTGAAACCTCATTTTACTATTGCAGCTGTAACATTATTAGAGTTAATTGTAAAAGCACATTTTTCCTGTGTAGCTTTTCACCTTTACTACTTCTGCTTTTCATTTTTCACCAACAGCTAGTGATGTCTGAAAGCTAAAAGGTGCATAAAAGTCTGAATCCTTGGAAGGGAGTAGACAGAATGCAAAGAATGAGTTGGGGCCGGGACCGGTCTGTTCCCTTGTGGTTTATGTACACGCTGCCAGTGGCTTGTGTTTCTCCTTGCAGCCTGACAGCTGGCTGTGGGGTTAGCAGAATGCAGCCAGCGGCCAGGTTTCTCAAACCATACTGCGGCTGACAGCATTTGGCCTGGTGAAAAGGAAACAATCTGAAGCAGAGGGCTTGATGCAGTGTACCTAGCAGTTAATGGAAGTCTTTGTTGACCTCAGTGGGAGCTGGATTTGATCCCTTGCCTACTTGAATGTTTTGGTGTGGATATGGCTCTGAGCACTTTTTTTTTTTTTTTCCATGTCTCATTTCTGGTCTTTTTTCCCTTCTCTTTCTAAAACATACTTACCTTGCAGTGGTGTAAAATCAAGACAGCTCTCTCCGTGTCAGTGGAGCTATGCACTTTTATCCTTGCCCTCTTATTTCCTCAGCTGTTCTACTGTCTACAATATCACTTTTCAAGATTTTGGCATTAATTTCTCTTCTTCTTGAGCCATTCTACTTCTTCTCACAAACACCTTCCATTTCACTTAAGCCTCTTCTCTCCAACAGTTATAATCACTGATACTGCCTAATTGATCTTTTGCCCTTCTCATCCTTCAAAACAGTCCTTATATCGATTTCTAGCAGATGCAGCCCAGGCTCTGGCCCCTGCTGCAGTGGGGAACCAGCTTCCCTTCATCAGGTTCCTGAGGCCAGCCCTTCACTGCCTGTCTCAGCCATGCTCCCTCACTCAGCAGAGTTCATCGCTACATTGCATGTAGGAAGGAGAGGGCCACCATGCCCCATTAGCCAGCAGCCACCTTGGGCACAGAGCACACCCTCCATAACCCTCAGCCATGCCTCAGCTTTTCCCCCCTCCCTCATGAAAAGCTGCTGGAATGAGTGGAGCACTTTTCAGGTGGCTGCCAGAGAGGAGAGAGCTGTGGGCGTGGAGGATGGTAGTAGGAAAAACAGTGTAGAGTTGACAAAAGGCCAGCTATAACCATGCTGGAGCTTCTTGTTGCCCTCCATTCTCCTGGAGTATCTCATACCCCCAGAGGGATTTGTCTCCTGGGTGGAGAATTATGATTATGTGATCTGCCTCTGAGAAGAACCCTTTCCTTTTTTATGCGGAATGTGTATTTTTTGTTGGTCACTCTCCATTTGCTTGGAGGTGATGCGAGGCTTTTGTGAACCAGCATCAGAAACTAGGGCTATTTGTGTCTCATGATAGCTATGGGGAAAAGTGCCAAAGCTATGGGATGGTGTACAGGAGCATCACAGGTGTTCTTTCGAACCACAAAAAAACTTACTTAATTTTTTCCAGCAGTAATTTAAATGCTAAGCAAACAGGGTATGTAATGAGAAAACCTTTGGAGAGTAGAAGCTGACCTAATGAAAGATGAGAGGCAGTGAACTGGAGCACAGGGCTGCTGTGGCACTGTGGGCTTGCGGGGGTGAGATTGCCAGTGACACATCTGCTGGTCCCAAGTTCTTGCTGACCCTCTTAGGTTATTATACAGCCCACAGTGAAATGTGTTGGGCTTTTCTCCTCCCATTATTCCAGCTGAAGTTTAAATATGAAACCCCTAACATATCTGCTGAAGGTAGAACATGGGGCTTCAAATAGACCAGTGTCATTTTTACTCTGCTTTTCTGACAGGCATTGGCAAGAGGAGAAAGGAGTGCCACAGTATAGCAGGGAGGAAAGGATTGTTTTCAGAGATTATATCACTACGTTGGTGATAAAAAACTAACCTATTTTAGCCCCTTCAAATTGTATATAGCCAACACAGCTAAGAGAGAGAAATGGATTGTACGAGCATTTATTCTCTTGGTACTGCATTGCAGACATAACCAAAAAAAAAAATCCAAGCCAGCCCAAATGTGTGTATGGAGCACATTTGGTTTAGGAAATCTTAGGACTTGTGATCTAAAGCTGGTGTAAATGGGCAGAGTATGTTAGCAGCCCTGTGGAACTGGGCTGTAAAGCCCAGAGTCCCTGGATGATGAGAATGCTGAGCACGAGGATGCAAATTTGCTAATACTTTAGAAATACATCCAGAAGAAGAAAAAAGAAAGAAAGAGAGGAAAAAAACATTGTGGGAAATTCCTTCCTTCATACATAATAGTTTTCTGTTGATTTAAAATTGCCCTTAGTAATGTGTTGATGCCAGTGAAATATTTCAGCTATAGGAAATGTGAAACCAACTACTGCCTTTCTATGAATTATGAGTCATAAATTGTATGAAAAATATTCAGACTTGCTATAGCTATTCCCTAAGCAGAACCTCTGAGTAATGGAGAAAATGCTGCCATTTGGGGGGGAGTAGGAGGGGGCTGAGCTAAGCAAATCAAGATGCCAAGTGCCATCATGTAGCTCTGTGCTAAGTGTGAATTAGTGTCATCTGAGATGATCCTCCTTTGCTAAGTAAACAATTAGCGAGTATGTTACATGTACTTGCAGTTCAGTCCAGCAAAGCTGATGTTTTCTCCAGATGATACTGGAAGGGACATATATGTTGGGGCTACCTGACTGTTAGCTTGTGTGCAGAACTGACCCATGGGAGAGCAGCGCACTTGTGCCAACCTGGCCATCACATCAGCGGTTGGTAAGCCAAGCCAGGAAGGCACAAACTCCATTTGATTAAGTACTCAGTGGGCAGGTTGCAGTGACAGAATTATCCTAAAAATGGCAGTAAAGTGGCAGGATAATAGGATACTGATATTTGCAGGCAAGGCCTTGATGGTGATGTTCATTTAATCTGTCTTTAGTCTTCTAAGAGCTAGGAGTTTGGTTCAAATCACTAATCTTCTTTCACCAAAGGTCAGTGTATCTCCTGTTATACCTATTTGATGAATTGCCTTTTGGAGGTGATTATAGAAAGGTTCTCAGCAACTACTTTTGACAAAATATCTAACTTCTTAATGGGTGAGTTGAATTAAGTATTAAAGCTCTGGATTTCAGTTTCTCTATCACTTCAGAAAAGACTGTGCAGCCCTGTGAGGGTTTGTGACCAGAGGCTAGAGTCATTGTTGAAAGGTATTCTGTATACTTGAGCTGTAATTAAAAGTATAAACAAACTGCAGGAGAGTGTGACTTGCGGGCTGTAGAGCAGGGGATGTTAACTATCGTTGTGTTAGTTTAACTAGAACATCCGTATTTACCCCAGTTTTAGTTTTCAGGTTGTATGTCTGTCACCCATATTAACTTCTCAGTGATGGATGTGTGCCCAGTAAAACACAACTAAGAAGACTAACAATGCCACATGCAGTTTGGTCTGCCTTGTCATTTTGCAGAGAGATAGTGAATGATGTCCCAGCTGTACTGAAAACAGTCTTTCTTCCCCATTGATTCTAGTCAGCAGAAATCAACCCCTGCCTAAGTAGCTTCTTGTGGCATCTGTGAAAGAGTAAAGCTTCATTGTGTTCAGGTGTGGCTGAGAGACATGCTCTCAAATACCAAAAGCTAAATATTTAATTCTATTTCATCCTATGTCAAACTATGCTCCCATTTCCAGACCTGATTCAAAATTTATTTTAAAGAATCTTAAAGTACATATTTCAATTTGATGCTTATTTAACTGCTGGAGTCTGGGCAGGTTGTATTTTCTGTTATTATTTTAATTTTTGTGTTGTATAAGGCATGCAGATGTTTTCAAAATATGAGTCCATTTGGCTCAAGGCAGCTGTGATCTGGTGTGAATTATAAAATGTTTCTATAAATATAAGAACACTTAACTGCTTTCTAGCCTGCAATACAGTGCTTGCGTTTTGTCTCAATGTGATGCAGTTCTTGTTTGCTTTATACAGGAGATGGCTGTCCGAGCACTGAAGCAGACGGGTAGTAGAAGTATTGAGGCAGCTTTGGAGTATATCAGTAAGATGAGCTACTTGGATCCTAGGAATGAACAGATAGTACGTGTAATTAAGCAGACCTCACCAGGTAAGCATGAACTTTTTTTAAAAAAAAAATTGTGTTCTTTCTTGCAAGATAGTTTTTAAAGTAGAGTCATTGCTGGTGAAAAGTAGTGGATTGACAGTATTCAGTAGTGGTCTCGCAGAAGACAGTGAAGTAAACGTGGCCTGGCAAGGCGAGCTGGGCTGGGAGCTGAATACAACTCACCTGTTTCACAGGAGTTGTCCATGTGCACTCGTAGTCCATCTTAAAGAGAAATCTTTTTATCATTTTGTGCAAGTCATCTCAATCATCTCAAGTTTACCACAAAGTAAAAGGTTGTGCATAGGTAATTGCTGAGGATTTGTGTGATAGCTTACTTCCCAGGAATTCATTCATGTTAACAGCCTTATAAGTACACTGCAAATATAGCTTGGGCCAAGATAGCAGAAGCTTTTCCACTCATCCCTGCTAGTCTGCTTCAGATCTGTTTCGTGTAAATTAGCAAATTGGAGGATTTGGGCCCTGTGTATGCCTCATCAGCAAACATCAGACCCCAGCTGACAAAAGGCCTTGCAAGAGTCGTTTCCATTCAGATATTAGCATTTAAAACACTGTAGAATGCTTTTGATCTTGGATCAGGACACACTCTGGTTTGGATAGAGTTTGTTACACTTATCTTCTTTCAGTTTCAAAAATGGGCCAAGCAGACAAATAGCTGTCCTCTGACGGGCTGAACCTGTGTAATCACATGGTAATGTAATCACATGTTACATGCTACTCAAGGGGTTAGTGGACAAAGGGTTGAACGGATTGGAGAGCTGTTGACAGAGGCATGTTTCATTGGACAAGGAACTTCTCTTGTATTAGAGGCAGCATCTAGACTTAAAAGGTCTTGTCTGTGTTGGACTTATTGAAACTAACAAATACATTCAAACAGTCTGATTACAGTAGTATGGATCTTTAAGTGTGGTCATAAATTGAGTTTACTGAGCGCAAGTGATTTCCCCATGACAGATTTCTCAGCCACCTCAGCAGCACCTGCCTTCTTGCCTCTTGATCAAACTGAAGATCTTTGTTGTGAAGGGTGTTAAATTTGGTTGATAGAGAGGCATGTCCAGAGATGAGGGAAACTGAGGAAGAGAAGGCCCATTCAGTTTACAAAGAGAAATCCCTGGACAGAAAGGAGGTCTTCAGTAAAGCCACTTCTTTTCCTGGGAGACTCTGAGGTTATCCACATTTAGGGAAGACAGAAATGGGGAAGAAACTTATTTTCCAGGTGGTCACTCTCAGGAATGGAGCTTCAGATATGGTGGGAAAGGGTGGTGGTTCTGTGTAAGGAGCAGCTCAGCTGCCCCTTCTATCAGTCTTAGACTCCCTGTTCTATTATTTGGGGAAATTCTGGAAAACCCTAAGAAAACATTTCCAAGTGTGTTACCCCGCAAGATGCGCTCTGTCCCAATACATGCACAAACGTGGCCTCAACTGGGCCTTAAAAGGAATTTAAAATGACTGAGAGAATTACTGAACTGTATTTTGCTTTATATTATAAAGGCTTTATTCCTTAAAGTGAAAAAACACTCAGTTCTAAAGAGTATGTATTTCCTCTGAAAGGATTGTAAAATCTTTCTAGGCTAACATTTTTATTACTCAGTTGTCTTTCATTTGCATTTGGTTTTGCTTTCTTATTCCAATGTATGCAGCTGTTTTGAATACTTAACCTTTTGAGCTGAAGATCCACCTTTGCTTTTAGGGTATGCAGAATGAAAAACTTAAATATCATGCAATTGATGTTTGCCTGCCTGAGATGCCATGAAATGATACTGATTTGTTTGGTCTGGTATTGTTTGTGCTAGGATAGCATAGGTCTCCTCTAGTTCATTAGGAAGCATGTAATGCTACTTGGGAACTTTTCATTTGCAGTTTGAGAATTTAAATCTTCTGGTTTTGAATTCCATATATTGGTGTACGGAAATAGATTTTCAAATTGTTAATTTTTGTCCTGCTTTAACTTAACTAGTAAAGCTAACAGGAGTTTCAGCATACTGGCAAGACTGAAAACTTAACAGATATTGATGTGCCACAGAGAGTTACCTATAAAAATAGATGATCCCATGAGTACAGTTGATTAATCTTAAGAATACACTGATCTGAAATCTTCACAGGCAAGAGATAGTCATAACAGTTACTGTGTTGGATAGGAATGTGTGGAAAAAAATCATCTGCAACTGCCACATTTGGTATCTTCACAAATCCAAATACTTCTCCATCAGACTAGAACAGACTTACTGGTATACAAATCTAGGAGGTGGACATCGTATCTCTTTACATCAGCAGTTTCCTTGCACAGCTGAAGTATGTGTCCCAAAGGAGGACAAATATTGCTGCTACTTTTCTTTGTGGCCTCAAATAGGGAAAACCAAAGTTGATTTGCCCCAGAAGCTCAATGTGAATCCTACTGGCAGAAGAGAAATGGGTCTTATGGTTGCCTTCCACCTCCAGACCCGAGCAGCCACTTCTTAGGATGCTCTGGATTCCCACAGCCTCATCAGTGCATCTCACTGTGTCCCAACAGATGAGCTATCAGGGAGTGCTGTTATAAGTACAATCTCAGTAAGCATGGCCTTGTGCTATCATGGGAAAAAGAGCTGCTGATTATAGATTTAACTTTAAAGAACACTTATTATTTGTCCAACTCGATTATGTTTCAAAACATTGTTTATGAAAGTGTCATTTAGTTTGGGGGCAGCCTCTTCAGTGTGCAGAGATGGTGGATAGACCTGCCCTAATAACATGCACATCCTTGTGTGTCTGTATATAGCAGAGCTTGTGTGTCGAGGTGAGGAGTCCACACTGTGCTCAGGTGTGCTGTGTCGGGCCTGACTGGGACATGCTGTAATGCAGATAATTGGAAAACCTTTCAATCCACTGTTCAAGCCTCCTAGCTCATTATGGCTATTCTTGCAGATCTTTTGAAGTCAAGATTTTAAAAGGAAATTGTTTAGGCATAGTCTTGTGATTTGTGAAAGCTAAAGAACCAGAAGGGGAACAAAAACATAGTGACAGCACAGTTTCCCCTTGTCTTTTTAGCACAGCCAGTGCTTTATACACCTGCAATTTGTCTTCAGATCAAAGAATTGATGAAAAGTACCATTAACACTTCCAGTGTAGGAATGCTATCTTGTCTCTCCACATTCTTCAGACTAAGATTAACATGTTGACACCCTGAAAGATTTGCTTTCCAAACAGCGGGAAAATGAATAATATGAGGGGATACTGTTGTGTCAAACACATTAGAAAGAATACAGGACAAACTGTATGTGCCTTTGTTGTAAATGAAGGAGAGGGAAACAAAGATTTTTGAGGAGATCGATGGAACAGAGATATGTAAACAGATCCCCAGCATGAGCAGTGAGCTCAGTGTACAGATACAGACTATGTGATGACCTAGTAGCTTATAGTAATGTTGACTTTAAGTTGTAGTGACAGTCCTTCCGCGAGCTTTTTTTCTTCCATTGGTGCTGTACTTAACCCCCTGGTCTGTAGCTTTCTCCTGTCTGAGAGTAATGATTGGTAATACTGGTCCAGTTTTAAAAACCAGGCTGTAGTGTAATCTGATGATTTAATAGTTAATGAATTTGTGCTTCTATTTTAATTATTTGATAGGACTCCCTGATGATTCCTGACATGAGCAGTGTTGTGAGCCAGTAGCTTGTTATCGGTAGTAATACTTGGCACCTATAAATTTAAATGTTCAGAGTGCTTAATTTAGATTTTGAAAGGTGTTTTTATAACATATACTCGCTACACAGAGTGCGTGTGTGTATGTCTGTACGTATATATGGATGAGTAATGCAAAGTAATTGGTTCACCTGAATTGTTTCCTAACATTTTTCTGTGTTCTTTTTATGAAGGAAAGGGTATTGTGCCAAATAATGTAACCCGCAGGCCAAGCTTTGAAGGATCAAACGAATCTTTTCCGTCCTACCACCAAATCAGTAATGCAGCCTATGAAGGGACAGGCTTTGGAGCAGAAGGTGCAAATATGCTTACAGAAGTTCCAAGGCCATACATGGACTATTTAATCTCTACTTCACAGTCTACAGCTATGAATGCTCCGGTACAGCGACCCTCTGGAGTAGGCACTCACAACACACCAACAAGCCATCAGCAGAAAACATACCCTGCAAATATTGAGTCTTCTGTGATTAATTATCCAGTGGCTAATCACAGCAGTCAAGCCTTGCAGCTGCAGGCGTCTCATGGCTCCAACAGCCAGCATTACAGTAGGCAGCACATGATGGTGCAGGGGGAACCTATGGGGTATGGTGTTCAGCGGAGCCCATCCTTCCAAAACAAGATGCAGCAGGAGGGAGGATACACCAATCTCTCAAATAAAGGGGCAGTTGTTCAGAATAATTCTGGTCATGCATTTCAGCAGCCAACATCAAGTCTGTATATATCACATTCTCATCACAAACAGACAAGTCCGTCTTCTCACCAGATGCATGTGATATCCAGAGGTCCAGCCTTTGCTAATGATTTTTCAGACAGTCCACCACAAAATCTATTAACTCCATCTAGAAATAGCCTAAACATGGACCTCTATGACATGAATAATCCTCAAGTTCAGCAGTGGCAGGCAGCAACACCATCACGCCGAGATTCTTTACAAAATCCAGGAATAGAAACATCTCCACGGCAACATGTATCCTTCAGACCAGATGCCACAGTGCCGAGCAGAACGAACTCCTTTAACAACCACCAGCAACAGCCACAAGTGACAGTGTCTATAAGACCGGTTCCTCCAGGGAAACCTGATCCTTCAATTACATCTCCAAATACGATCACAGCAGTCACATCTGCTCATATTCTCCAGCCAGTGAAGAGCATGCGAGTGATGAGACCTGAGCCTCAGACTGCGGTGGGACCTTCCCATCCTGGTTGGTTACCTGCACAGGCACCGGCTGTGGATGGCTTGGAGATGATTGAGCAGCACGTGCCAACTGTTGGAGCCACTAACACCTATCAACTAGATGTGGATTACGGTAACCAGGAACTGCGGTGTCCACCACCACCATATCCCAAGCATTTGTTACTTCCTGGTAGCTCTGAGCAGTTTGATATCAACTGCTTGTGCATGGGTGTAGAGCAGACCCTCCGTGTAGCCCCCAGTTCAACGTGCAATAAGGCTGAGGAGAACAGTGAGCGAAATGATAAAAGCAACAAGAACGCTAAAGCTGAAAAACCAAGCAAGGATAAAAAGCAGATTCAGACATCTCCAGTGCCTGTACGAAAAAATGGCAAAGATGAGGAAAAGCGAGAATCCCGAATAAAGAGCTATTCGCCTTTTGCCTTCAAGTTCTACATGGAGCAACATGTAGAAAATGTCATAAAGACCTACCAGCAGAAAATTAACAGAAGATTACAACTGGAGCAAGAAATGGCTAAAGTAATTATCCTTGTTCTGTTATAATAAAAGATAATGGAGTCAAATTGAGTATTACTATGTTTAACCAGTCAAGAAATGTATAAAGGTAGATTCCAGAAGTACTAGGTATTCAACACCTCCCTATACCAGACTATACTCACTTAGAAGCATGGATGCAGGTCTAGGAGGCTATTTGAAAAACCTGAAATGGGAAATAATCTATTTTCATACCAGAAAAGTAAAATGAAGCAAAATCCCCGATAATAGGAAAGCATTAGGTTTGCTTAGGCAAGAATTCAGAATCCAGGTTTGAGGCTGAGGTAACTCTGGCAATACTTTGGCAGCTCTTTCAAAACACTGAAAAAGGTTTTCCCTTTGCCTCCAATTCTTCCTCCCTGTTCCATGATAGCCACTCATTCACCAAAGCCATGGTTTAACTTGGCAGTATATTCACTGTGCCGTGTTTTTAGATTAATATGTAATACTTGACTGGAGGTTGTCTGTTGAACACATGTAAGTAATAAGATCATTCAAGCAATCATATCTTGACCAGTTTGAACTGGTCAGGGGACCCTTGCTGGAACTTGTTGCAGAAGCAGGTCTCAGGGAGGCGTACTTCAGTGAGAGAGCTTCTTTCATGCCTAATTGTAGGTCTTGGACCTAAGCTGATTCACTGACAGGACTGCCTAAAACAAAGCTGACAAGTTCTGATGGTTGCTCTGGCAGTTTTGGTTTTAATTTTTAAATGTGGATGAGGATTTTTTTTCCCAGGCATGACTAGAATATGACTACTTTTGTATTTAAGGATAAACTCTAAGGAAAGCCATTATTAATGCATAATGGATAATAATTAACTACCCAATCTTCCCTAGCACAGTCAATTTCCAGAGTCAACTAATTTGATGCTCACATTGCTCCAGAAAACTCAGCCATTTGTTTGTTGAGGTTAAAATTAAACAAATACGCTTCTAAAATCTCTTGAAAGGGTGGCATTTTAGTGACGGTTAACAGTTTGTCCTCACTGCAAGTACAGTGTGTTGCATTGCTTGGATTTAGGGAATATTTTCCTGAGATTGAGATAGGGAATGATGTCTAGAGAAATAAAACTGCAGTTAATTACGTTAGTTCTCTTCTGACTCTTCAGCTTTCCCTCACTCCATAACTCAGAGATAATTCAGCTATAAACAAAAACAACTCCTTCCCCTAGCAACCTCATCACTGGCTAGAATAATAGACTCTGGAGATTCTGGCTATCTGAATATCCCATTATTCTAGAATTAACCAAGAACACAACACACTCATTATTTTGCCTTAAAATAATAAACCCTTCCTTTGTTATGGGTTGATGTACTTGTCTTACATTTTAAAAACAGTATTACTTGTTTTGATTTGGCTGTTTTGTTCATTATGAAAATTCATCCTACCTGTTCTGCAAGTTTCTGTAGACCTCCTCCATCCTTATAGAGATTTCATTTTTATACCATGGGGATCTCAGTGCATAGTCTAACTGCCCACATTCACGTTTAAAGAGCTAGACTACAGATGTGAAATTAAATCAGTCCAAGTAGCAGCCCTGTGGGCATATGCTTAGGTCTCTAGCCTGCTAATCAGTCAACTTCAGGTCCCTCCATCCTCTTCCCCATTGCCCCTTCTCACCAGGCACTAATCTTCCTCCAGAGTCGTTGACTTGGTGACAGTTAATTCAGGATTTTGGAAATGGGGTATGCAGAAAGAAAAGGGCATGCTGCAGAAGATGAGTTGTTAGAGGATACTAGGGATCAGCCCGGGGGCTTCTGCTGGTGGAGACCACCAGTGATTCTCAGGAGAAGGACAGGCACTGAAGTTGGCAGAGTTGGCATTGTGCAGGCTATGTCTTGAAGGGTGGAGAATGTCTGGTTGGATACTGCTGCTTCTCCCCTTTTCAGGAGGTCTCTTCCCACAGCCATGTGAAATGTTATTTGTAGTTATTTGGAGGCTCTCTGGGGACAGGAGGTAGACAAGCAGCATTTTTACATCTTAGATGCAGAGGGGAAATAATACATTTAGAGGGGGAAATAGCATCGCAGTCTGGACTGCAGTGTCTGGGGAGAGGCCAGACCTGAGGGTTATACGCACGTATTTTGGGAGGGAAAAGGGAGAAGTTTATAGAACAGATGGTCAGGAGATCTACAAACCTTGAGAGTGGAGGCTGTATATGGCAGAGGAAGAAAAAGTTTCTAAAGAATAAGGTTACCAAGGAAATTGGGAACATCTAGGTCAAAACCAGCTTTTTAATTACAACACAGAAACCAACAGTCAAACAGCACTCAAGGTAGGAACTGTTCATGTGAGTTGCCCTGGAGAGCCATTCATGAACAAAGTGGTCTGCTGCATCTAGGTTTAAGTTTCAGTTTAAATTAAGCTGTACTGCTGTGTGTCTACATATAGTGGAGTGCAGTGGCAAAGTACACATTTGAAAGTTGTAAACCAAATCCTGTGATCAGGTTTGCTATGTTATACTGTCCTCTGACAGTATTGCCCCATGCCTCATCATTCTGTCAAATGAGAAATGCAGACCAATCTCAGATACGACAAATGAGGTAATGAGTTAGGGCACAGTGAATTTGCCAGTATTTCAGAAATACGTCAACAGACAGACAAGAGAATGTGTCTTTCATGAATAAGTCTAGAAGGTTCTTGGTTAACTTTGCTGAGAAATGTGTTTTGGGAATGCTTGTTTAATGTTCTGTTGCTATGAATGTAACAGTACTAGTTCTTGTGGTTTGCTTTCCTTTGTAAAGGCTGGCCTTTGTGAAGCAGAACAGGAACAAATGAGGAAGATTCTCTACCAGAAGGAGTCCAACTACAATAGACTTAAAAGGGCCAAAATGGACAAATCTATGTTTGTGAAAATCAAGACTCTGGGTATTGGTGCATTTGGAGAAGTATGCCTGGCCTGCAAAGTGGATACCCATGCCCTTTATGCCATGAAGACTCTACGAAAGAAAGATGTGCTAAACCGGAACCAGGTGGCTCATGTCAAAGCAGAGAGGGACATACTTGCTGAGGCAGACAATGAATGGGTGGTTAAACTCTATTATTCCTTCCAAGATAAAGAGAACTTGTACTTTGTGATGGACTACATCCCTGGTGGGGATATGATGAGTCTACTGATTCGGATGGAGGTCTTTCCAGAGCGTCTGGCTAGATTCTATATTGCAGAGCTCACTTTGGCTATAGAGAGTGTGCACAAAATGGGGTTTATTCATCGAGACATAAAGCCTGACAACATTCTGATAGACCTCGATGGGCATATAAAATTGACTGACTTTGGACTGTGTACTGGATTCAGGTGGACTCACAATTCCAAATACTATCAGAAAGGTAGTGTTGTTAGACTTTATTTGTGATGGTAATGTGTTATTTATTTTGAAACAAACATGTATCTCTTGGCAGAAATGTCAGCTCAGAAAGCAGAGGTGGTGTGTATATTGATAAGCAGTCAATGACAGCATGTTATGTCTGTCTCTCTCTGACTCAGTCAATTTGTTTCTGGCCCTTTGTTTCCAGTACTGTTCAAATCCCTATCAGTAATGTGGTTGACCACTGCAGTAGCAGCAATTTTTCAGTTTATACTTGTTTGGAGGGTCTCTTTTGATGGTGAAATAATTTAATCACAGATTTAAAGTAGTCCACACACCTCCTGTTTGCCATTGAGGAGTACTGGCGTCTGTTGGCAAAAAGGTCATAAACAATTGGTATAGCTAACTCAAATATACTTCATTGTTCTGTACCTCCCATATGGGAGCACACTTCCTTGAGCTGAGACAGAAACATTTTGCTGGTTATGGAAAACCAATTGTGAAGACAAGGTCAGAAGGAAATACCTTGGGTTTAATGTTTAAATTATGTTCTTCAGTGAGAGTAGAAGATGGCACAACTAGATCTAGATAAATATTTTTCTCTTCATGTGTTGTGTTTTATGACCGTTAATGTAAACTTTCTCTCCCATTTGAAAGGGAGCCATATCAGACAAGACAGCATGGAGCCCAGTGATCTGTGGGATGATGTGTCCAATTGTAGATGTGGAGATAGGCTGAAGACATTGGAACAAAGAGCTAAGAAGCAGCATCAGAGATGTCTAGCTCACTCATTAGTTGGAACCCCTAATTATATTGCTCCTGAAGTCCTGCTTCGTAAAGGTAGATAATCTATATTTTTCTCCTGTTTACGTGAACATCGTTGCTTTGAAATACTACTAGTATGGGTTTTTTCCTTGAATAAGCTTGCTGATGTGGAATATTGTCATACTAAAGGCCACAAACACTTAGGTCAGAATAAGGAGATGTCTACATGCTCCACTGTTTCACATCATGTCACTGACACTGATGGTGGTCATACTCTGTGTGTCTGTGTATATCTACACTCTGAGGTCTTTGGAAGAGACTGCCAGTAAATGTGTCAGATGATATTTGCAGTGATATTTTTCAAGTATGAAGCAGATTATCTGTACTCATGGAGTATGACTATAACTGCTAGCAAGTTTACATAGGCTGGTGGGTAGCCAGCTGATGGTTCTGAATCGCTGATTCAGATAGGCCACTTAAATATGGGTGATGTAAACTTGTGAAAACATGTCCTCCGGATTCCCAGTCAGAATCTTGGGGAAACCAACAAAAGGTCTTCCACAATTTACAATGGTCACCCTGCATTGTAAAGTTCATCCCGAGGAATTTAGACAGTACTTGATGGCTATCCATGCATAGCAGATGTGGTCACTGTAGTAAGGAAGTTAGATGTTCAAAGTTGTCTGCAAGCCGGATCCTAAGCCTGATCTTTCTCAAGTTGAGAGGTTTCACATTGGACCCTACATCATCCAGTGATGTAAATCTCCATTGAAATCAGTGTTTAAATCCTCCATTCCTTTTCAAAGATCTCAAACATACACGTTACTTGTCTTGTCACAGCAATTGAGTGATTGAAATTGTTCCTCTGCTTGGAACCTGCTTAAAATGTCATCTGTCGCTTTCTTCTGTCTCTAGAGCCAGATTGTGTCTTTCAGTAACTTTTCAAACTCTTAGTGTCACTTCTGCTGAACCTAGGGGGGATATCAGTCACTAAACCTTTTTTGTTATTCTTTGAGGTCCAGTCTGTGCTGTGTAGTGATGTAGTTGTGGGACAGGGCATGAAAAAAACTTCATTGTTTCTCATTATATGATTTCACCACTCACTTTTGTTGAGAACTAAATTTATTCAGACAGATTTCCAGACAACAGTATTGTATCTTTACTTACAGCAGTAGAATTGAGGTCAACAAGCAGAAGCAACTTTATGATGAAGTGGATATCTGTGCTGTATGTTTTGATACTTAATTGCAAGTAGCACTGTACACATTCTCCTTGGCTGATGGAGAACAACCTTTTGACTTACCTTTCAGGATACACTCAGCTCTGTGACTGGTGGAGTGTTGGTGTGATCCTCTTTGAGATGTTAGTGGGACAGCCTCCTTTTCTGGCTCCTACACCAACTGAAACCCAGCTGAAGGTGAGTTGAATCAAAATTCCAATCTGTGGTAGCAAAATGTTAACCTTTTCCCTTCCCTCCTCCTCCATGCACAGACCTATCTCCTTTTGTTTTACTAGAGAAGGGAGTAGTGTCTACAAAAGCGTGATTTTAAATAGCTCTATGCAGGCACAGCTACTTTCCCAATCAATGAAGATACTGAATATCAGACTAGAACTGACTTGTCCGACTGGATAGATAGTTACTAGTTTTATGAGTCTTCTCAGCACAGTTCTGATTTCTTAAGCACAAGTTCATCCATCTAAATTCCTTAGAGTGCCTGTCAGATTTACATAAGCTGATGTACCAGTGATAATTACAGTTGGCAATGTGTTTCGAAGTCAAGTAGTGAGTAGTTTTTTGTTAGAAAGGATGTATCTCAACCACTTTTCCTAGTTTAGATTTTGGAGACAAAATGAAGTAATTCCTTGAAGTCATTCCATTAAGTCATGTGTAAACTGAATATGTTCTCAAATCTGACTCTGGGAGCGTTCAGGAAGGAGTCTGCCTTTTTTAAAAATGGAATTGCTCCTTTTATCTGCTGTCAGTATTTCTTGATTCATTAATTATTAACAGCTGATGCAATCTAATCATTGGGTTCTTGAACTTCTAAAATAAATACACAGACTGTGAGTTGACTAGTTACGTGTGTACTTCTGTACAGTTAATGTTGGCAATTGGAAGAATGCTGATTGGAGGATTAGTTGTTGTTGTTTAATACCTTTCTTACTTCCAGGTGATAAACTGGGAAAGCACACTGCACATTCCCTCACAGATCAAGCTAAGCCCTGAGGCAACTGATCTCATCACAAAGCTCTGCTGTGCTGCTGAGGACAGGCTTGGAAGAAATGGAGCAGATGATATTAAGGCCCATTCTTTCTTTCACTCTATGGACTTCTCTACTGATATCCGTAGGCAGCCAGCTCCCTATGTTCCAAAGATCAGCCATCCCATGGACACTTCAAATTTTGATCCAGTTGATGAAGAAAGTCCTTGGAACGATGCTAGCGGTGACAGCACCAGGACGTGGGATCCACTAGCCTCTTCCAATAGCAAACACACAGAACATGCTTTCTATGAGTTTACTTTCCGAAGGTTCTTTGATGACAATGGGTATCCGTTTAGGTATCCCAAACCTTCTGGAATGGAAGTTGCCCAGTCTGAGAAATCTGATGTAGAAGACAAAGGTGTGGTGGATCAGACTGGAGCTTGTCAGCCTGTATATGTGTAAATTATTGTATAGAGTACTCCAGGTAAGACTAATCTCAGATCCAGTAGGGCCTTTAACTGATCCTTTAGGAGCTGATCCTGCAGCGCTTGTTAGGTGTAACTTCAGCTGAGGCTGGAGGCATCCTGGGGAGTCAGAAGCTTGCAGGGCCAGGTCCTGAAAATGGCACTCTTGAAAGTTCAGGTCAGTTTTACTGTAAATACTTTGTTGATAATTACACTTGAAATCCTGGTCTTCACCAAAATCTGCAAGGCCAGCAGTCTATCATTTCTAGGCCTATTTTTATTTGAGGTCAGCATCCCCCTACTCAGATTAACATTTACAGACTTCTGCAACTGTCAGCGTTATTTTTTAAATAAATAAAGAGCACTTATATTTTGTTTATAGCAGGGGTTTTTTTCCTACTAAATTATAGGGATTAACTTTGACAAATCATGCTGCTGTTCTTCCTTTCTACATTTTTATTTTATCCATAGCACTTATTTCACATTTAGGGAGATGCATAAAGCTGAAGAACATGTGATGAAAGGTTTCTGTGCAATAATGTAAGAAAGAAAGAAAGAAAGAAAAAAAAAAGGAAGAAAAATGAAAAAAGAAAACTGCTCTCTAATTTTCTAAATTTACTGATGCCATTGTATTCGCACCGTGATTTTTGTTTATTGTATGTATTTTCCACATTTCAAAATTGTGACATAACCTTAAAGCTGCTTTATTTCCTTCTGCTTATTGGAGTGTAATAGAAAGTGTGAGCAAGTGACAATTTGGGTGTGATTTCATTGTCTAGTGTGTGAAGAATGTTGCATGAGCAGTGTTTTTCTATTTGAAATGGCCTTTTCTTGCCATTCACAGGCAGGTCCTGTGGATCCATTTTTACTAAGGGTCTAAAATTAGACCATTTTAAACCATGTGTTGATAATGTATTGTGTGGATGGTTTCCTCTTATGATTGTATCCAATATTAATTCTGTAAAACAGATTGCAAAGGTTATAACTGAATCACAACTTTGTGGTCTGATGTAATAGATCGTTTTAGTAACATGTATCATTGGCACACACGTTTCCCCATAAAGGATCAATAGCAAGACCATTATTACAAAGCTGATTTGTGGCAACAGTCTAGGTCGAGCTTATTCACATAGCATGCTACACAGTGTCCACTGTTTAATACTAGCAGTAATGCAGAGCACCAGTACTAACAGATGTAGCTCAACGTCTTCAAAACGGAATGTGGAACACATTCTCAATGCTCCTGTAGCATATCAAGATCCTGAGTGCAAGGAGGCTGATGTTGAGTGCGTGCAGCTCTGCAGACGTCTGTGGAACCTGGAGGTACGTGGCTTTTCCAGACATCAGATCCCTACACGTGACTGGCTGTGTATCTGTTTAGGATCCCAATGTTTTAGGCACTGACATATGAAAATGTTAACATTGTTCATAGCTCATTCTGTCCTGTTGTCTGTAGGTAAAAATGTTGCTGTGATGGAGCACAATAGTCCTTCATTTCTGTCAAATTATAGACATACTTTGAAATATCAATTCTTAACTATGTTAAAATATGCATTTTTCTTATATGTATAAGTGAGAATTATTCAAGGTGATATCAGAATTACTAAAGATAATTAAGCCATACATATTTGCATATATATTATATATAACTAAATAAGTAAACACACACAAAAATCCTTAATTCAGATTAGTGTAACAGTCCTATTTAAAGTGATTGACATAATAACATTTGAGGAAAACACTCCTTTAATGTGTTTTTGCTTTATTTTATTTTTAAATCTGGAGCTTCGTTATTTTTTCCATATATTATTCCACATATTATTCCTTAATGTTTTAGCATATCCTATCCTATTCATTGTTTAGATATCTAAGCAACAACATATAAATTCATCAGCCTAAACTAAACAAAAATGATTGTGTATTTGTTTACATTTGTATGAAAGGAATGTTCTGAGGTATGCAGTGCTTGTGTTGTGACAGGTCATGTAAGATTCAGTATTACTGCTTTTTTATATAGTAATGCCATTTTTTGTTATTTACATCTATCTGACATTCTTTCATGTGGTAGGTCCTTTCTCAGGAACTCAATTTAACTGTTATTTATTGATATATCATTGCCTTTGAAAGCTTCTACTGGCACAATTTATTAAAAATCGGAATTGAAATCTAAAATGTGTTATGTATTCTTGGAAAGGATAATTTCTGCCTATTTTAAGGCAGAATTTTTAATGGGTTTGGTTTTGTCATGTTAGCGATAGGTTTGAGCTACAAACTGAGATCCGAATCTCACCTCTCCTGCAGCGTAAAATTCAGCACAGTCACTTTCTCTGCAGTGATGGCTCTGCCTGGGCAACCACAACCAGTGTTCTTGCCCCTCTGGCTGTTGCCTCTGATGTATTTCTAAAATGTAAATAATTCACCTGAAAATACAAAATCTTTGCAACTAAGCAAAACAAGGGAAACTAGCCCAGAAGGAAACAGGTGCTTCCACAATGAGTATATTACTCATTTAAAATCTATGCTGCAGGGAAGCCAACTCCCTTTTCACCTGAAGAACTGATTTGAAAAACAAATTTTTCAAGCTTATCAGGCACCATCTCTAGAAGGTTCATGTCCTTTGCAGACATTTCAGGGGTAAAGAGAAACTTGGAGTAATTTTATGAAATTTGGACAGGTAAACAATATGCCATATATTGGGACTGGCTCTAAGCATTTTCGATTCTGCTGAACTTCTGCAAAATCATCTAATATCTACTTTTTAAAAGTTATATTGATTCAATGTTTGTATTTTAAAAGTCTTTTCCTTTTGAAAAAACAAAAAACAAACCCCCCCTCGGATTTCAGACTGAAAGTAAGGAGTTTATTAATTCTGAAGTAATGTTTTTTGTTAAGGCCACAGGTGACTTTAGAGATGTAACCCTAACTTCACTTAAGTCAAGGTTGAACCTGCTACTGATCTCAGAAAGACAGGAATTTCATTCTTGAGTTTCAGCAAAGACACATGTGCATACACAATTACTGTGTGTACAAAAGTGTACATAATTGCCTCAAAAAATATAACTATTTGCTGTTTCCAGTATGGAAACTATAATGCAAGGGTGCCAGTGGCACAGGAACAGAAAGGGCCTCTGCAGCCTGTACCTGCACTCCTCAGTGTGGCCAGACTTACCAAGCAGCAGCAACAATTCTTGATAAGGAAATTATTCCTAGTTGGATGCAAAAGAACTAGCAGTAGAAATTATAACCAGGTACCTCGCTTGAATAACATGAAAGCTAAGTGAGGGAGAGAAGCATTTGACTTTTAAATGGAAATAGAAGAATGAGGTTAACTATGCAGGAAGCAGGCAATAGCCTGGAACTTGATGGAAACTCAGTCTCATAAAAAAAAATCTGTTCTCCCTATAATTTTTGAGGTATGAAATAACTGCCTTAAAAGCTTTCCTAGAGAAACTGTAATGAGAAGAGGAATTTAGAACATATAATTTGGTTCTATCCCAAAATGCAGAAACGTTGGCAGAAAATGGCAACTGTTGCTAAAATTATTATTGGAATTAAAAATATTAAATCTTTCCCACAGGAAATAATCTCAGGAATAGATTATGTAGAAATAGCAACCGTTAAAACACACAAAAAAAAAAAAAGTGTAAAAATGTTTTTCCTGGCAAAGAAATCTGCTGCAGCACGAACATGGAAATTGTGCCTTCCTCTGGTTTCTGTTCTGAGCAGTGAATGAGCAGCGAGCAGCACTTGGTAAAAATGGAGTCCTGGGCTCATTCTTATGAAAATAAACTGAGGATCTGATCCATAAAGCTGTGGTCACCTTCTGCAAATGCAGCAGTAGTTTCAAGCCTTGCAGAAGAAACTGGAGCCTGGTGACACGGACAATTGAAATTTAAATGGACTGATGGATGCACTGACTTGTCAGCTCTTGTGGTCTGGAAGTTCTGTGAGATGAAAAATACCTGTGCCAGCATCTGTTAATTTTTAGAAATATGGAGAAAATGGGGCTTCATGAAGGAGGCCTTTGTGATCTTAAGTATTTCTTAAACACCAGTGCGGCTCAAAAAATAGCAGGGTGTGAGGCTATCTCATCTGGTCTTGGTCCTGGGATCTCCATGACCCAGGAAAGCCCAGGCACTCGGCCCCCTTGGCTGTTGTAAGAAAAGGGGGAATTGCATGTGAGGGGTACACATGGGTGAGGGGAAACAGCTGATCGTGTTAGATCACAAATGGAATCCAGGAAAAAGACTTTAAAGATGGTCCAGCCTTGCTGCAGTGTGCAGCGGTTGTCCCACGGGGGTGTTTGTGTTGAGGGGAACATTTATGTCAGCACCTCCTGTTTGTCTAACGCTTTTTGGGAGCACACGGCCCTCCTCAGAGCGTTCTGTGGGGCAGGAGGGAGCCTGTGCACACCGTCATGTAGCGAACCAGACCCACAGCTTTGGGTCACACTGTACTGGGAAGAGGCTGCATTGCCACCCAGCTCCCACACAGCCTTCACCCCCGGGCTGCTTGCAAGGAGAGCAGAGCCATAGCTCACTACCATGCTGCTGCTTCGCCCAGCCACGTGCCACAAAGGAGCTCGCCATCTGCCATGAAGGGCTTACCACAGATGATAAGTTTTTCCCCTAAACTCCTGACTGTGCTTCTGAAGGCTGCGTCAACTGTCCCATAAATATGCTTGTTATAAGTAATAGCTTTTCTTTTTTTCCTGCTTTTGTGCTGGTGGATAGCTATGGGTGTTGGGTTTTTTTTTTCTTTTTTCAGCACAACAGTTGACTGTGCAACTCTGCTCCTTTCCAAGGGGAGCAGCGATAATTTTCTGTGGCCAGAGGGGAATCTGGGCTAGAGAAGAGAAGGATCTGCAGGTCACTCAGTAACATGATTAGTCTGATAGGATCCCTTTAGTAATGCAAAGTCTGAAAACGAAATCACTGCTCCTGAGGGCAGTATCTCAGCCTCTCATTGCAGTAGTCTCATGGTCTGATGAGTTCTTGTCTTTTTGATAATTGCTTTCCATAGCACTGGTCATTCTTGGCCTTAAAAGCAACAGTGAGCTCAGCTCAGTAACTACCTGGGGTTTTTGTTGGTCTGATGGCAATTTCAGAGTAGTCAATTTCACTAAAAAAGATACCCGATTGTGCTGAATAATACAGCCATCAAAAAGGAAGGAAAGGAACACACATTTACTTTCTGTGTGTCTAGCTTTGCCACTGGGACCTCATCACAAGGGCAAACATTGATCAGCACATTCTTACGAAAGGCTCAGTTGTCCAGTACCTTACAGGTATGTTCACCAGCTGTTACAGTGTTAGGGTTTAGCTCAACATTGGGGGGTTGGTAAGTTTGTTTGGTTTGGTTTGGTTTTCTAGACGTGAAATCTGACAGATAAGAAAGGTCAAACTTCAGGACTGATTTACAGGATAACAGCTTCAAAAGCATCTGCATAGAGGGTAGTTTAACCTGATGTTATGGTGAAACTCCAACATGAAGAAGGAACTAATTTGGGTGGAAACTGAAGAGACTGCAGATACCCAAACCAAACAGGGAGTGACAGAAACAGCAGTGGGTATCAAGGCTGGCTTTAGAGTTGCATTTGCTTTGGATGGGGCCAGGGGTGAATAAACAATAGGATCACAGAAATGCTGGTTGGCAGAGACCTCTGGAGGTCCACAGTCCGACCTCCTACTCACTGTGGGCCCACAGCCAACACTGTGAGTACAGAAAGACACAGCACTTATCCAGCAAAAGCCGTTGGGTATGGCACATCCTCCCCCAGCACAAGGGGCTGAGGCTGAGCAGAGGAGGAGATGGCTGTCATCAGCTCCAAGCCCTTCGGAGGAGCCTGGCAGTGGTGGTGTTCTTGGCACTGTGGCACTGCACAAAAGCCTCGTAGCTCTGTTGAGCGTTGTACTGTACCTGGAGGAATGTATGGAGAGGCAACGTCCAGCCAACAGATCTGGAAAGAAAGTATGGCTAGCTAAAGGGGCACATGAATGATTACAAAGCTGTTGAGATGCTGGTGCACATATCATCTCGCCTACATCCCCAGACTTTGTCCACCACTAAACAGAGCCATGCACAGCCAGAACACCAGCCTCACCTAAAGGGGATCTTTTTCAGAAAATGTGCACCCACATAGCTGTAGGTAAATGGGGTGACTGCTAGACACTGGACACCATTTCACAGATGGAAGTGCCAGAGGAGCACTGGTAGGCATGACAATCTGCTGCAAGCCTTGCAGGACACCCATGACATGTCACCAGGGGGAGTGACGCCTTTTCTGTATTCAACTTCTCAATGTGTGCCTTGTCCCCGCGGTGCAGTAGGACTGTAACACTGACACAAGTCAGTGCTCTGCCCCCCAAATGCTTAATACTGGAGGAATTATCTAAATAAAAGTATCTCCCAGAAGAAAGTTGTCTTTCCGTTCCCAGGGATTGGGTGGGGACAGGCCATTTCCCTCAGGGAACTCTATTTGTGTCACTGAAGACCAACTCACTGGGCAAAAAGAGACAACTTCAAATCCATAGTATGTTTTTTTCCCAAAGAAAATGCTTCTCATAGGAAAATACTGTTTTGACAAAATGGAAATATTTTGGGGGAACCTACTGGTGCGTTTACAATCATGCTTCCAAAAAATGATAAAAATATTTTGTTTCCAAAAAAATCAAAGCAAAAAATGTAATAAAAAGGCCAAGGGCTTCTATTGTATATAATACATTATATTCAAAATTACAAAAATAAAAATGAACTGCTGTGACTAGGTCATTTTGCTGTTTCCAGAACAGATTTTGGAAATATAATTTCTTGGAAATTTCCAACTGTGTGTTCCAATTTAGTCCTAAAGGACTTTTTTTTTAACATTCAATTTCCCACATAACAGAACCTGCCAATTTAAACTAGCTCTAAAAATAAAACAAAAGAGGTCAAACAAATCTAAGTAATATCTGGAATTAAAATTAAATTAATTGACAACCTCATCTTACATGTAACTCTGATGCCATCAGTCTTATTGCCCTCTTTTTAGCTTAAGCCATAACCCAGCCAAGGGCTAGGACTGGGGGGGGTCACGGCAGAAACGGTACCGAGGTTGTGATGTGCTGGGCCGGTATCCACACCATCCCTTGGCGGAGGGTGTCCCGTGCCAGGGGGACAGTCCACGTGCACACACAGAAGCACAGTCACAGCACCATGCCCGATGGGGGGGTTAAGCCAAGCAGCCAGACTTGCACCACAGCAGCCGATACCCATGGCTGAACCGATTGCTGGGAAGCATCGCTTTGTAAAGGGCCAACATGAGATGGGCAAGCTTGTAGCTGAGGGATTGACACTACTGTGCACACAGTTGACTTTGGTTTATTGAAATGGTGTTGTCTGCTGAATTGTAAGGCGCTTTTTTTCTATTATGATTCAGCTCAGGGTAATGGTGGTCGCTGGATTTGGTATCCTGAGTGGCTATGTGTTTGCAGCAATGCAGGAATGTTTTATTATTGTTGTTTTCAAAATGAACTGTTGCCCAGATTTGCTTTACAGCTTTCACAGTGGAAGGTAAAAAGTAATACAGGTGACAAGACAGTGATGTGAAAGCATTTCAGGGTTGGTAAGTTTAAAGCATACTGACCTAAGGCCATAAGCAGAGAGGAAGGAGTGAGCATATTGCAAGGGCATAACTTTGGTGTGGGCTATACCTGTTCTGACAGTAGTGGACATGGGACTGATCACTGCTCCTGAAGCCGAGTGGTACCAATGGGCTTGTGTCCACACAGGCTGGGACTAGTGTCGCATCTCCAGGGTTGGTTTTTTGTCCCCACTAGCTGGGACAGCCTAACACAGGGCCAGTGCGTAGCTGATGGATGGTCACAGCCCAGGAGATCTGTCATCTCGCTGTTACAGAAAGACACAGTAAGGGGGACATGTAGCCATCCATCTCCCCCCTCACATATGAGCATGGCACATGGAGTGCCTGGCAGATGTCAGGCTGAGCACAGCATGTGATGCCCTCAGGAAGCAGCTTTCTGGGGTACCACCATATTTCCTACCCCCAGAGACCATTGCTGTTGGACAGAGGGGCCTCCTGGTGTTCCTTGGCTGAAAACAAAGCCCATATAGTCACAGCAATCGAGAGCAATCCCTGCTACATGTAGCTCTCTAGCCAAAGCCAATTCCATGTTCCTAACAGTCTTGCACTCAGCCCTGGTAATTAATAGAGTCAACGACCTTGAAACCCAATTGCTCAAAGTCACAGTAAAATGAAGAACATCAAGCAAGTTAGAGGTGACCTACTAGAGGTAATCTGCTGAGCAGCCGTGATTGCAGTGCCTCTGTGTATACAGTGATTTACCCTTGTGTCTGGTCTCTATTAAATTGAGTCTACTTCAAAATCTCACACATAGGGTGAGAAACTTAGTGGCAAGCTGCAAAATTATAATTGTTCAGTGTGGAGATTGCTTGGAGGAATTTTTAACAGCTGATTTGGGAATCAGCTGATTTAATAAATGGTTTTGTCAAAGCAGAGTAAATTGCTTCCAGCACATTCCTGCTTTGGTTCCTGCTCCACCTCAGTGGTAAGACACCTTGAGGTGACCTTACGCCGCCCTAAGCAGCCCGGTCTGAATTCAGGATGGGAGGTGGACTAGAGACCTGCAGGGCCCCTTCCAACCTGGAGGAGTCTGTGGCTCTGGGCCAAGGATTGCCCGGACCTGCTGGAGGCTTTCCTGTCCAGTGAGTGGAAGTCTCAGCAACAGAAAAAAGGATCAGTAAATAACATGGAAAATAGTTTATCATCTGGAAAGAAAAATCTTATTTTCTAGCAGCTGACAACCAGCAGGGAAAATGAAGCACGACTGTACCCAGTGAGAAGAAGAAAACGGTGATGTTCAGTGAGCCTTGAAGTAACTTTGTGGTTCCCTGCTAAGGAAGAGCTGTGGTGCAGTACAGAAAGGGCAACCCCAGCGACAGCAGCTGGAGTTCAAGGGACAGGGAAGAAATGTTCCAAAACAGATTGCAGATCTCTGTTTTCCCCCCCTCTTTTCTAATACATTCAAATTCACTTTGCAGCTAAATGACCGACAATTTAAATTATTAACATCCTGACTCTTACATAAAGCTTCTTCATCCCTTTATTATGAATTTAAATGTTACCTTGCATTTTCTGAGTGTCAACATGCATAATCAGGCTTGACTTCCTTTTGAGAAATATCAATAAAATAACAGCTTCTCCTGTCAGGCTCTGGCACTGTTCCCAGTTATTGAGGTAGTTGAAACATTTGTCATTGCTAAAAACCATTTTTTAACATAACATGGAATAGGCTATAGAAGTTTAACTGCTGCCCTCTTTTGGGTAGGATAATTACTGCTCTGCTCTGTCGAGATACTCTACCACCAGCAGATACTGAATGATCTCAGCATTGGGAACACAGTGATGGAATGGTTTTGTACACAGCAAAATATACCTTAATACCCCAAATTCCACACGCTGTTTGTACCTTCCTTTACAATTAACAGTGGCTTGCCTGTTGAAGGACTTCCACAGTCAGTGACTGTTTCTGTGTCTCACTGTTCTTCTTCTGCAGTTCCTGTGGGCACCGAACCACTCCATGCTGCAGGACACTGGATCACAAAGTCATATGTCGGCATGAGTTTTAATTGCTTACAGGACACCAGGGAGAATACCACAGGCTTATTCAGTTTCTGTAGCCTGATTTTCAGATGGCTTTCTCTTGCTCTGGGAAGCCCAGAGTTAATATGTACTTATATCAACATGAACATATTGTGCTTCTATTAAGACTCTTTCCCCTAGTCTCTGTTTCCCCTAGTGTCTGTATTTATTTTTAAAGCAAATAACAGCATTTAAGTGCTCACAAGGGGGACACCAGAATCTGTCAGAGCAGATACTGGTAAATGTCCCAAGACAAAAGCAGTAGAAATGTAAAGACACAGAAGGATGTTTAAAGCCCAGTGAAAAGACATTAAAGAACACCTGTGCCTTTGCAAATCAGCTTCTAGGTTATTTTTAAATCCTGTGATATGAGCCAAAGGTGAGACATTTCCTTTTGAGTCCCTGCACAGAGCAACTGTAGCTGATCAGCTCCCTTGAGAAGAAGCACAAGGTGGCCGATATGCAATCAGTGGAGATTTTTTTTGAAAAGGCCTGTTCCTGGGCGGCACGGGGCAGCATGCTTTCCTTCCTCTTTCATGCTTGTTGTCAATGGATGGACAAAACGTCAAAGGAGAGGAGATGCAGGTTCAGAAAATGTGTTGTTGAGTGATCCGTTCAGTCTGCCTTTGCCTTTGGCATCACTTTTATCACTGAGGTTAAGAAGAGGAGAGCCAAAGGTGTGTCACTAGGATTATTTTCCCTTCCCAATCACAATCTCCCTAACAGACTTTTGAGCAGTGGATTGAAAGATGGATGTCTTGTGTCATATCTTTGAAAGGAGCTGAAAGCCAGTTCCTAAAAGGTGCTTACAGTTTCCTCTTGCTTCATATAGACAGCTCTGGCAACTCTCAGGTTACTGTGCAGCTGCCACAAAAGTCCCCCTAAGTCCAAATCCCATGGAGTCCCTGAATTCATGAGACAAAGATGTTCAAATGCCAAACCTTGCCGCACTCCTTACAAGCTGTTGAGGGTCCTCCTTCAAGCTGATGCCAGGTTGGCACAAAAGCTAGACAAGGGACTGCTTACCTGAGCATCAGAGTCAGTTTTGTTAGACATGTTCTGGGTATCTCTAAGGCAAAGGGTGGCTAATTGTGTGTTACTCATTAGGGTACTCGAGTGGGGTGTAGAGTGAAGTTTCTGCTTCAGAGAAGATTTTTCTTTTTTTTTTTTCCGTATCTGAAGGCAGATGCTACTGTATAACCTGTTAAAATTTATATGGGTTTTTTGCAAGAGATTTTTTTGGTGAGGGCATGTATTCATCTTTCAAAGGAGTGTCTTATTAACTGGAAAGAGTTGGTCCCTCTCTAGCTTAATACTGCTATTTATACAAAATAAAACATCTTTAACATGTGTAATGAAGAAACTTCTGGCTCCAGGAGAGAGAGAGGTCCAACATGAGCCCCTCTCCCACCTCCACCCCTGAGGCTACTGACTACATTCAAGTGAAAGCAGCTTCCTATTTGTTTCCAGGTGAGAAATCTGGGCTTTGGGTGTCTACTGCCCATGAACAGATGCAGATCTCTGGATAGAGGTACCAAATGGGTGACATAAGTTATTTTCTCTGTATCAGACTTGGCTGTTTCAGGGAGCTCCCTCATCAAAGGACAGCATTTATTATAAGCTTCTAAGAATTATTTATGGGACATGGCTATGTAATTTAAGGCTATAGATAATAAATGACACCACAAGTTCAGGCACTGATGTCCCTTTTGTTGATGTACTCTCAGTGATCTTTAAGGTTGAGGTCTGGATGTCCTCAGCAACCACTGATGCTAATGAGAGCTGAGAGCACCCCATGACCTCATTATATTAAGCACTAACCTTAGTAACTGCTGATCTGGACATTCCCACTCCAGCAGTCAAGGAGAGGAAAAATGCTCTGGAAATCTAATTTAATCTCTCAGGACAAGCATCCTGTGTGGGCCTTGTCCCTGTCACTGGACTGTCTCCTCACAAACTGCCCCAGCCACTGCCTTTGAGAGACCTGCTGATACAGTGCTAAAATCTCATCCTAAATCTGATACTTTAGACATTGTCCAGTCTTCACATAACTACAATCAAGTTAACTATGTGAAGAATTTATGTTTGCCATGTTTATCACCTCATGAACTGGGTAGAGAAGACTTGGCATTTAGTCACTGTGGAGCCAAGGGTAATCACATCCCATAGGCTTGATACACTGGGAAAGTGTTTTGTAGAGTAAAACATAATGATAATAATTCCCAGACCCTGTAGGAAGCAGAAGCCAATGGTCCGCGCTTCCATGCGCTGCCACGCAGCAGTCAGATACGCGTGAGCTGCAGTTGGTAAGGGCCATCTTGTGGTAAAACGCTTGTACAGTCATTTAAAAACAGTCCATAAGGAGATGCCATTAGGTTAAAAAAGAACATTTTCAGCCTTCCCCCAACCTTTCTGTGTTACTGGTAGTATTTTAGGAATCCAGAAATGAAGATGACTGTGTTTCAAATAAAGGCAGACTGGACAAGGGCCTGCAGACATGGCCAAGTAACACTCAGGCCCCAGAAACAGGCTAAGCTGGACTGCAAAGAAAAGTGGATTTTATCTTTTTCAGGTAGATTTTAGCAACTTCTCAGGTTTTAAATTTAATTGCCTAGCAGCTTTAAAAAGAGTGTCCAAGAATAATTTTTAAAATAAATACCATAATTATGACAACTCCATGGAAATGCTAAAACAAGACTATAACAAATCTGCTAAATACAGGCTACCACAGTCGGGGTCATCATCTTCACCCTGGAACAGAGCATCACAGGCTGTTGTAAGGCAGTTGTTGTATGCCGAGTCAAGGAAGTGAAAATATTAGTGCCAGATCTGAATAACCTTTGAAACTGTGATGGAGAGACTCCGCTGCTGCATATTTTGGCCAAAGCACAAGGACACATGCAGCTCGGCTTCCTTCGAAGCAGAGCAAAGATAACTGTCACCTCAATAGGTGCTTAAAACAAAGTTACACCCTGTTGTAAATAACAGTAAACAGTGTGTCTTCTGGAATTTTCCAAATATTAGCTAACAGTGAAGAGTTCTTTTTTGCTTTAATTTCTTGATTTTTGCTTATAAAGCCTTCAAACTGAACTACATTATGTATTACTCACATATTGTTCTCATTGTAGACTGGATCATTACTTACAGCTTGCTTAATATTGATATCTAACAAGTGGCACTTACTTACCTGATTTTTAATACTCAGTTTTCAGAAAAGCAGCCATTGACAGAGTTGACTATAAGGTAATCCTCTGCTTCAAATAACTGGTGACAGTAAAACACTTGAAGAATAGTTCCGGTAGGAAAAAAAAAAAAAAAAAAAAAAAAAAGAAAGAAAAAGACACCTGGGAAGGGCATCTTCATGCCAGAGAAACTGGATGAATTGCTGCATTACTCTTGGGGACTGCTGTTGCTGGATGGGTCAGCCTTACCCTGCTCTTTCCCAGTTTGGACCCCAGTTCAGGGGTGATTGTCCCCAGACAACTCCCTTCCATCTGTGGTCATGTAACAGAACAGACTGATGTTGGGGAGCAGCTCACCTGCACCAGGTGAGGAGGAGTGTGCATAGGAGCATTGCTCTGCTCAGACACGAGGAGACAATCTTTCTTTTGCCTTTAGTTGTGCTAGAGGGGCTGTTCTGCCTCCCTCCACCATTGTAAATATATAGCACCCCTGGAGTAACAGCAGCAATGCCTTACATGGAAAGAAAACATGAGGAAAAGGATGGGATTCAAACACAGGCAGCTGGTGTTCTCTTAGGCAGCTTCAAGTAGTCCACAGACAAGTTTACTAGCAGTGTCTGGATACAGTCCTGAGTTAAACAGGTCATGGAGGCTGAACTGTGTTGTGGTTTCTAGAAGATATTCCTCCAGTCAAGGATGCCATTGACCATCTGGAAAGCTTGCATGGCTGCTACCAGCATGGGAGTGAGCACTGTACCAAAACTGCTTCACAAACAGAGAGAAGGTGGATCCCAGGGGTGGGATCCCCTCCTGCCCTTGGGATCCCACCTCTCTCTGAACAATGTCATGGCGTTTCATGACAAGCTGCCTCCAGCTGTTGAAGGGATCCCTCCAGTGTTCCTCGTGCTCCATCCTGCCTCTCCCTGCTTGCTCTTGCCACTTCACAGCGTCATACAGCGCAGCTGCCATCTCTTCAAACACCCTCTGCGACAGGGGTGGCCAGTCCTGTTTCATGAGCACTATCTTCACCAGCATATTTGGAGCAGAGAAAATAGATGCACTACTTCTAAATAAAGGTGGATTTAGTTGCAGCAGTGGCTGATAAAAAATGAAATTGCCTGTTCTCAAACAAAAGTTAATGCAGTTGCCATCATTATTCCAAGATTTCAGCAACACTGAGAAAACATGAGTGATGCAATGTAGCTATGTTGGAGTTGGTACATCGGACTCCAGCGCATTTCCTGCCAATTTGGTAATAACCACTTCCTGGCTAATAAACACAGTCTCAGAGTTTATTTGCCTTAATCACCTTGGCCTTCCGCTTCAGAGTTCATCTAGTCCAAAACAATGCTACTGCATTTCTTTTTTTTTTTTTTTTTTTTTTTTTTTCCAGACACATCCTGATGTCAGAGCTACAGCTAGCAAAGGAACAGGACAGAGGACATTGTATTGCTGGATCTCAGCAAAGGGGCTACTGCTACTGGCTTTGCTTGAACTGTTGAAATGTTCCTGTGTTGGATCCTCCAGACCTGCTATTGTCTCTCATGTTGTGTTTATTCCCATTTTTCAGCATATTAACATCAATACGCATTTTACTTAGATTACTCTGGATGAGTTATTCCTAAATGCAGCTGCTGACAATAAATTATGCCTACGGTAGCAAATAAAACAAGTTCTGTACTAAGAGCTTTGAAGAACTGAGGGAGTCAAAACAGCAGCAAGAGAACAAAGCAAACACAGTCATAACTTGTCTCCTGTCACACTTACAGTCCCGACAGAAAACCTCCTTCAGCATTTTGTTCAATGCATAAGTCCTTTGAATGCCCAATAGAAACAAAGCAAATCTAACTCAGCATAATACCTTCTTGTTACACGTGGTATTTCTCCCGTCTTTATCCATACCAAAAGTCACATTTGGATTATACCATATTCTCTCTCTAAAACAAGGTAAAGGACAATTTTTAGTCAGTATTTCTATGCAGAAAATGGCACTTCCAAACCTTAGAAATGTCTAGCTCCACGGTATTTTACTGTGCCACCCTGAAAACTTGACCCCTCTGGCCTCTTGAGCAATAGAATCTGAGGAAAACCATCCTCTGAGTAAATCAGCAGTCATACTGTCTTTGAGGCAAACAAAACTCTTTATCTCAATAATTCTAGTCATTTAGGCAGACTGTTTACTCTGATGCTCACTTTCAAATAACACATTATGTAGAATTACTGAAAAATGTTCTGGCAGATGCTACAGCTAAGAATAATGTGAAGCAGTCAGGTGATTTGCACAGGGAAAACTTCTGCTTATGAAAAAGGAGTAATCCAACAAATAATCTTGTTTTCTTAAGTTAAAATTTTAAATGGGAATATTTTCCTGATTGCAAATTATCAATAAATTATCAATTTTCTTTTAAATTAAAAGTTTTTAAATAAACTGTCAGAGCATTTACAAATGATGTGTAGAGACTGATTATAAATAAGGATTGCTGTCTTCATTTCCCCAAAGCAGAACCCTTACCTACTATTTTTGATTGTATAGGACAATTACTCTCAATATTTAAATTTGACATTGGTTGTTTGCTCACAAGTTTGGAGGTTTTTTTTATTAAGAATTAAACTTGCTTTAAACTTGTAATTTTTTCATATATTAAATTCATATAGTAAATTCATAATCAAGAATGCTTTTAAGGGTAATGCCCCCCAGGAGTAAGAGCAATTCTGTCAATCCCATGGTATTTAGGAAGCAAATTTTAAAAATGTGTAACATACAAAATGTATCACCATTGTAAGATTATTATTGTTCTTTCCTCAATGGGTATCATTCTGGGAGGCAGACTAGGCCACTACTTAGGCTGCTGGGCTACGAAAGCTGTGATGTGACATTCAGCAACCGTACTCTCTGAATACATTCTAGGTGCTCGCTCTCTTTCCTCACTGTGTTGACTTTTAAGCCCCATGTCAGCCTATTTCCAGGACAGGTGTTTGTGTGACCATGGGACCTTCTGGATCGGGAAATTAATCTTACCAAAAATAAACCAGGAGAAATGCTAGATTTTTTTTTTTTTTTTATTTTTTTTTTTTTTTTTTTTTTCAGTTAGGAAAGCTGCCCAGCATGTCACTGCACAGCCTCACAAATGCTTGTGTCAGAACAGCGCAGGAGGCAGTGGAGAGGAAGCAACGGCAGGATCCAAACATTACCTGTTGGGTTTGTGTCGGTGAGGATTGCACAGCTAATGGCAAGGCCACTGAAGCTGAGTTGACAGTGCTGCTGCTCCCTGCTGCCCCTTCAATACCCCCTCAGTGTGCTGCTGTAATTATGCCACTGGGCAGCAAACTTAGAGCAGAGAGCTTAGGCCAAAAAATAACCCCGTAAAACAATGGCCGCTAATTTTAGCTGGATTGATTTTCTGAACCACTTCAGTGTATGGTGACATGGACAGTTGTGCCGGCATGGAGAAGGAGCACAGGGAACTGGGGGGGCTGGAAGGCTGGGGTAGGACAGGCAGGGTGGGGACTGCTTGAAGCGTCCCTATTTGCCAAAAAATGTCCATGTAACCATAATGAGACTAGCTCTGTCACTGCGGGAAAATTCATGAGTACAGTCTGGCATGTCATGAGTCATCATTCCCCACGTTACTGTTTTTCTTTTGGAAAGGATCACACACTGATTTCAGGTCATCAGCTTTCACTTCTAACCCTATCCTGTGCACAGGCTTCCATGGGAATTACTCCTAGAATAGGTCCTGAGGTTTTGCACATATGAGACCAGCTGCTCACCAAGAAAAAAGATTGTTTCACAAATTAAGCATTATGTTTTTCTCTATTCACAAAATGTTTGCAAGCAAACCACAACTTTAATAGATCTAGTTTGGGAGGCTGTACTAGTAGCAATTTTCAGCTGTTTTACTACAAATACGCCTTTCAGAAGTAAATACTCAAGGCTGTTTATCTAAGAGATATGATGCCTTATATCATAATACAGTATTTCAATTTCTGACTGGCTAACCAAATTATTACATATTTGCTTTTCTGGTCAATACAAATGTAATCACAAAACAAAACTACCCTGTGATTAAATAAATCAAAACCTTTATCAGAAGAAACAAATGAATGCAACTTACTTAATCTGAATTTATCTGAATAACCCTGTGAATGTAACTTCACTTACAACATTATACATGAACAACTAATAACAAAATCATGTTGAAATACTCTCTAATATGCATTCCTTTAATACTCTGCTAACTGGGAAAAAAGACAGGGAAGTCATGACAAGAGAAAGCTGTGATGGACTCAAGGAGGTAGAGCACATTCTGATGGTGCATCAGCTCATAAAATCTTCACATCCATACTGCTCGAAGTACTTGTCTTTAACCCCAGCCTTTATGTGAACATATCTCCTAAATCAGCTGTAGTGCTAGAGGGTTAAGTGGTTGGCCATGATTGTACCTGCTTTGTAAAATAACTCCAAGTTGGATCTTGAAAAGCATAGATGAATAAAATTTTTATATGTATCTGACAAATTTGTTGAAATGATACTTAAAGAGAGAATGCAAAAATGCCTAGAAGATCATGAGATGCTATGCTAATGTTTAACTAGCATGCTTTCTGCACCAGACAATCATGTTCCAACAATCTCACAGCGTTACTTAAAAATTGTGATGATGGAAAAGGTAATTTATATTTATTTAGTCTTTCAGGAGACTGTTTAAGTAATTAAGTGGCCCTGAAATGAGAATTCTAATAATATTATAAAAAGGAACTGGTTAAAAATACAAAAACCTAAAAGAGATTTATGCTCTAACTGATAAAAATTAAGAACAGGTGCTTCAAGGTTGTGTATTAATTCCATTATTGTTTAAGATATTACCATCTGGAAGGGGAAATACTAGATAAAAATTCCACAGATTGTGCAAGTAAATTAATTATTAAAAAAACAGGTGCAGGCCATAGTACTTAAGAGAGATTTAATAAGAATATACGAATGGACAACATAATATCAAATGAAAATTCAGCAGTGACAAATACAATATATTAAACACTGGAGACAAAAATGTAAACTATCCATACACCTTCAACGGGTCTAAATTAATTTGATCAGCTCAAGAAAAGCCCCTGTGTATGAACACAGGCAGTTTATTGAGTACCTCTGGTAATGCTGCACAGCTATGAAAGCATGTAAAACTGTTACAATTGTCAGGGAATATATAATACTATTACTCAAGTTTGAGAATATCTCCACATGGGACCTTTCATCCAGCTCCATATGCTCTCTAATTTTTCATTTTTGATGGAGGTGAAAAGAGCAAAATGAGAGGGGGCACTTCTGAGGGAGTCTACATGCTGCACTAATAACAGGAAACTTACTTGCACACAGAGTATGACGTAGCACAACTCTAAGCAAGTCTCTGAGGACAAAAATATAAGATACACAAAAGGATTAACAATGTGCAAGGATAGAAGGTAGAGTGGCAACATAAGGATTTGCTGACCAGTTTCTTCAGCTAAAGTCACAGAGTTGGCCATGAAGGTACCCACCTGCTACCCTGCCAGACCTCAAACCACAGAAAGCAAAGCAAGATCAAGGCTCTCAACTGCTGATGGAGGGGCCAGCTGGGGAGTCTCAGAGAGCTCCCACTGGGAAGGGCTGGGTAAATAAATGGAAGCTGGGAACATAAATGGGATGGGGGTATAAATTTGGAAAGAGTGGTTAATCTAAAGTTTTTTATACTGATGCTTGAGATGTCTAAGGCCCTCGTGCAAGATGGAGAAAAATGGAATTTCTGTTACAAATTTATTAGAAGAATTAGGAACTTATCTATAGTTGTTTATATGAACTGCCCTACACAGAGCCGATTCTAGCTCTAAGACAGTCTACAGTGTGTTCCTGGAGGGGCTGATGATGAAAAATAGAGATGGTATTTCTGCCACATAGACCACATTGCGAAGGGGCATGTCGAGGGGTGGAAAGCCTATAAATAGACCCAATTTTAATACTTTTACAAATGGCTTGAGAACAAAAAGTAGAGCACGTTAATGAAATCTGCAAATAGTATTCAGGCACAGTCTGTAAAAGATTATTAAAAGTACTGTAAAAGGAAAAACTAATTTACTTTGATGCATGGAATAATAGAAATAGCATGAAGTTTTTTTACTGTAAAACTTCAGGGATTAACACCCTAAAATCCCTGCTGTAATGCATGTATGTGTATCAGTGATTTTGGGATGACTAAGCCATGAAGATGATGCAGACTGTGAAACCAATGGAGACAATTTTACAACCCTGGTCTATGCATTTCCAACAGAATTACAGAAAAAGCAATGCCCTTCTAAAATGTAGTCTGGAGTGTCACCATTCTGGTGGCCATTTTTTGAAATAGATAACGTGTGTTAGAACAGGAGAAGCACTATTTATGGGAAGGAACTAATTTATGTAAAGAAAACTCTTCTAATTCTATATGAACTCACAAATGAAGAATAAGGGCAACATAACTTTCTAAATATACCTAGAATAAACATGGGAAGGAAGAAAATCTAATTGGGATAGAGAACAATATCTATTCCTGTGCCAGCAAGCTAGCAGCAAATAGAATGAAAGTAAATAAGCTGGAAGTTAGAAGGATTTACAACTCTGAAAAGTTAAACTCTGGACTAGCGGTTCAATAAGAGATGTGAGGACAAGAAACTTAATTCACCTTAGACACTACTAGCTTATGCATGGCTGCACATAACTGCAAGGTGAGGGGCTTAAACTTAGAACTGTAAGGTGCTTCTGATTTATCATGTTCCTCTCATAGATGATATACAACTTTTTTTTTTCCTGGTTGACTTCATTAGGCTGTCATAGATCGGGTCATGCCAACCATTCAGATGGACAATACTAATCTCTGATAAGACTAGCAAATGTTTGGACTATCTGGTGTAACTGGAGCTCCTGTCTCAACATGCCAGGAAAACTAAAACGGTTTTTTTCGATAAAACAGCCAAATCCACCTCAGACTAACAAGAAGAGTTCATTTCCAACAGTGCAGTGTTACAGAAGAGACAGCAGGGAGGTGCAAAACAAAGGCAAGACTAACTGGTACAAAACCATGGTGATAGTGGTTATCCTGCCTGGAAAACACAGCAGGTAAAAGTGATGCTCACAGTTCATACTAACCCATCACACAGGAATCTCCTTCTAAGGCACACTGCTGTGCTCCATCCACACAACTCAAGGAAGGGGAGAAAGAAATCCTTTGAAAATCCTAGTTTATTCCAGAACCGCTGAAGCTGAAAAAATCTCCTCATCCTTTGGAAAATCTTGGACAAGCACTGCACTCTGTCATTTGGTTTTCAGGGAGATTGTGCAGGCTATAGACCCAAGCTGAAGCAGCAGATTGGTTCTATGTTATAAGCATTCTGTTGGTGTAACCCCAGCTGTTAGAGAACCTAATAAACTGGCAGGGTAGTTTCTCTCTCCCACTTGCCTCTTCTGTATATGGAACAGGAATACAGAGTAACTAAATGATGAGTCCTGTTGCATATTTCTGCTGTGACTTCAGAAGTTAACCACTTTTAGATAGCCAATGTCCAACTAACTACTGGACCTTTTTTGTCTATTGCAATTGATTTCTTTATGTGGCACATGCCTGTGGCAATTGTACAGAGGACAGGTCAGCTAAGTTATTAGCTTGCTTTCTTGACTGCCTTCAAAATAGCAAAGGGATAGATGGTGAACGAACCTGTGAGTACTCCACTGTATTTCTGCAGCCAGGCACAAAACTTTCAGGCAAAAGTTCTCACCTTCTGTCAGAGCTGCTTAAGGAAAAACCTCCAAAGTAGTATAGCAGCATTCCCAAATACTAAAGTAAAACAAGTGCATGCATTCGTGAGTGTGTGTTTTAAGCTGCAAAGGCTTCATTGGCACCTTCTTCTGTGAGTTAGCACAGAACATTTCACCTGTCAGCTTCTCCAAACCCCACTTTTTTGTATGTATATAACACACAGGGAGAGTCAGACAACCAGATTAGGCCCATGAATCCTCCTAGCACTAAAATGGTAATTCCTACCTAAGGGTCTTGCTGAGGACTTCTACTTAGGTGCTTGCTTTTTATGCAGGAGCAGTTAGTTGGCTGCAACTTGTAAGCTACTGAGAGAAAGGAAAAGCCACCTCCTAAGCAAATGGCCTTGGGAATAAATTATTAGGAGCAGGAAGCCCTTTGCAGGCATCTTTAGAGCAGGGTCAGAACAGAATGATTTCAGAGGAGAGACTAAAGCATCAGTAGCCTATGCAAATCAAAAGAATGACTTAATCTTGAGTGAATGACACTTACATGAAACAAGTGTCTAGAGACAGTAGCCTAAAATACATTGGTGCTGCATTGATCCCTTTTGGGTTGGCAAGTTTGCCTTCATAACAGTCTTGAGATGAAAGAGGCAGTAAGCTGGCAATCTGAGTTGACATTTTGTGTGCTTGAACATAGATATCTGCAGAATGATGATTTTAAAGTGTTTGCTACAGACAAGATGAAACAGGCTAGCTTAAGCTATCATCCTACCATTTAGCTTACAGTAAAGTGTTCCCAAATACCCCAGAAGATTGTGGTAGAGGCAGCACAGAGGCTGTGTGAAGGAAAGCACGCATGTTTTCCAAACACTTAGTGTGTTATTGCTGATAAACTTCCAAGTGTGAATCATAAGCTACATGTTCTGGTCAACCAGTCATAAATCCTAAAGATAACTCTGAAGGTCAAAATAGCTAAACTTAGTGACTGTTCTGTTCAGCTCTCCCTTTCTTGGTACACGGGAGTGCTAACTGACACGGTGGTTGCTAGACAAGCAGAGTCAGGAAGAAACAGAACATAAGTAGATACAAAATCAAACACAGCAGGTTTCCTGTCAAACAATTAATTCACCAATTTGTTTTAAACAGTACTTAAGCTTGTATTATTACAGCTTCAAACACAGTAATTTGATGTCATAAGATGCCAGAAGGCTAGATCTAGTCTACACTTTTTTGATCTATTGACATTTTGCCTCCCTCATGTCAATTGTATCTACCCCAATGTAATGCCTTGTTTGTGAAAAGCCAGGTTAAGTGAGAGGTGCGTGCCCCAATTCTTGGACAGAATATTTGTTTAATATATCCTGAGTGTGACTCAGTCATCTGCGTGTCTGACATCCTCTTGAATTTCCCTTCTGCAGGCTGCTGTTGTGGCAACTCGACCGCCGCTCTGGGTGTGCCATGGCTGCTCCCAGCCACTGTCACTGTTCACTGCTCTGACAGTGTCACAGGTACTGCACACACACAACTACACAATGCACCAATTCTCTATAACCTCATTCTTATCCCCTGTATCTCTGTCTGTGTACCACTGGTTAATACAGTTTGTACCTTCTTTCCAGTAAGACCCAGTCTTACTATGTGGAGGTTGTTCACTTAAATACCTAATATTTTATTTCTTCCCAATTAACCTCACTTATGACACATTCCATTCCTAGTCAAACTCCATTCTTAACAAAGCTGAGAACTTGAAATTAATAACTTGAATGATGAATCAAGCTTTGCAGCACTGCATTACTGTTGCTTTGTAAGAAATAAACTGAAGAGCCAATGTCTACTTCAGAGCGTGAACAACCTGAAGGAACTCTTCTTCAGATACCAGGTAAGTTTATTTTTAATTCCTCCAATGAAGTTCTCATTGTCTTTACCTGCAGTCATAAACCTTCAGTGCTGCTACAAACAGATCCCAGAAATCAAGTCAAGACCCATAAAATAAGACACACAGCAAAAATATGAAGCCTGGTTTAAGCCCCTCACCAAAGCAATGCAAGAACAGGCAGGCAAAGACAGGTACTCTCCCAGAATTCCTAGAATCTGCTTAATCATTTTCGTTCAGCATGCACTTCCTCAACAAGAAGGGTAAGATTCCTACTACAGACAAGCTGGTTCTTTCACACACTTCTGATTTTGAGTTGGATCTTAATTTATTCACAAAAGAGTCTTTGGGGAATAACAGGAAGAGTATCATTCTCTGCATCCTGAAGGAAAGCAAGAGTAAGGGAGAAATGGATGGTGATTGCAGAGAACTCAGCCATAAGCAAAAGCTGTGAGGGGCCGGGAGATGCTCTGGAAGATCAGACATGTACAGTCCAATCATGTGTGAGAGCTGCGAGGGAAAGGACTGTTCTGAGATCCTCCATGAACCTTAACATGAATTGTCATTGAGAAGGGAAATCTGCAGGCTACATTTGCTTTATCAAATCAAGTACATATAAGCCTTCTCAGTTTATTAGTTCAAACATGGCCAGACACAAACACACTAACAGGTATGGGAAGAGACACTTTCGAATCAAAATCTTAATCTTTGTCAAACTTTAACCCCATTTTCAGAAAAAAATATGTCTTTCTGCAAAAGCCTCAATTCAATCTTTCAACTTTATTTTTCCCTAGCTTAACGTGTTCTCAGAAGCAACTACCATTTTAGCATAAGTGTACATATTCTCTAAGCTTGTAACACCTAGCTTGCACAGAAACTTATATTCCCAAAATTTTAAACTTTGCACAACTTCAAAGGCAATGGAGAACTGGGTTCATAATAGAAGTACTGACCAACAGCACTGGGCGGAGCTACCAACCTGCTTACAATAATTTTGGCAGAAGCTTTTCCTCAAGAGGGTAACAATGACTTCTGTGCCTATGTCATTTGACTGAGGTCATTTGTATGGAACTCTAGCCAGGGTGTCTGAAGGAATTAAGCAGAACTGTTTGAAGTCACCCTGTCAAATAGTTCACACCAGTGGGAGATCTCCTGTGTCACTGGAGATGGGCATCACAGACTACCACAGCTGGAACAGCTAGTACTGGAACCACTACTCTGAACAGACTTCTGCTAGGTGCTGGTGAAAAGCCAGCAACAAATCAGAAAGTATTGCAGGAATTTATTGCAGAATTTATTTGCAGAATTTACTGCAGGATTTGTTGCAGAAATCCAGGCAGTGAAGGTAGATGTTAGGGAAAAGGTGCCTGGGAAAGGAAGCAAACTCAATATCCTGGCCAGAGAAATGAGGTCTACTGAAAAAATAAGTGCAGGCTATATGGGAAGTGATGTCTTCAACACATTTGGAAAACAGGAGTAAAACAGTCTTAAGAACACCAGGAAATCAGTAGGAAACAAATCATGATGCACGCCCTGATGGGAGAGGATGGTTTTGAAAGCTTCTACCTAACCAACAATGAATGATTAATTCCTCCCAAGCTTACCACTTGCAAGCTTGCAATTGTCATTGCTTTTTCATACTAGTGATCCACTTCCCTACTGACTTTGATTTCCTCATCTCATCTAACTTAGTGCTCAGTCACTTCTATCTCCTTACCTTAGACTTCGTCAGATGCTCCTGACAACAGATCTTTCCTAGTGTTACTGTGTGCGTGCACAGGACTGTCTGATTAACACATATTAAAACAGGACAAAAAACCTAATTCATGACTGTTTTACTAATAACTGTTGGCCATTTTCCTTCACATTTTAATCTTTAGACAAAACTAGCACTAGTTGAGTGTTGGACGCTGTGGAAGAAAGCAAGCTAGAGAAGGACTGCTAAAGCAGGAAGCACAGGCTCCACTACTGACAACACTCTTTCTGGCAGCGAGTCCAAAAGCTTTGAACTATTTTAAGAGTATTAACACCACAAAAGAGGGAAGCGTTAAGGAAGAATGTGACGCATCTTTTTTAGCCAACAGCAGAAATAGCTTCAGCATTCACTCTGACAAGATAAATGAACAATCAGCTTTTCTAAGCCTAGCAGAGAGAGAGAGAGAGAGAGAGAGAGAATGTGACTACTTGAACATGTTCGTTTTTACTGCAGATTACTCCACTCAGTACTTCCACTGGAAATCAGGGCAAGATGCACCTGACAATGATATGGTAAAATGCAAGATTTTGTCTGCACATATTGTATACTAAAAAAAAAAAAAAAAAAAAAAAAGTGGATTTAATGAGCATGCTACTTTTGAAGTATCCTCAAACAGACAGACAACTTCAGGGGGAGAAGAGAAAGATATAGATTGATCAAACCACTATGCCTATTCAGGGAGCTGACAGATGGATCCTAAGGTGTCATACCTTAACCGAGGGGGAATAACCACCCCAGCAGTACAGACTGAGGACTGTCAGAAAAAGGAATCTGGAGGTCCTGGTGGACCATGTCATGGACAACAAGAGCAGGGCCACTCTGCTCAGGAACCGAGGCTGACCACAGGACAGGCGGGGCAGTGTCCTCATCAACCAGGGTGCAGTTCCATAGGGTCTGGGCAGGGCTAGCTTGGTGACAGGTCTCCCTGAGAGTTCAAGACAAGACATGATAATGAGTCAGGTCCAGGGTCCAGCCAGGAACAGCTGAAGACAGAGTCAGAGATGAGGTACACACAGGAGAAAGCGTTGGTGACAAAGCTACGTATTACACAGGTCCACCCAGGCAGGCCAAGTGATAAGCCAAGATAACGGGAGATGGGACTTGGCACAGGTAAACCTACAGTACTGCACATGCTAAAGTCCCAGATGAGGGTGTCAGGACAATTAAGGCCTAGTTGTGTAATTTACTTGGCCCTGACATGTACCAAACTAAACATAAGTAAGCAGAATACCACAGCAGCGAGCAAGGCTACCTTTATAAAATACTAAGTTGTTTTTACAGGCATGAAGCCAGTAGATCAAGAGAATTATTAGTCCTCTTTTACTCAGCACTTGTTAGATCATGTCTGGAAAAGTATGAGAAAGCAGTATGAGAATGAAGTTGACAAATTGCAGTGAGTGCAGCTGAGGGCAATCAAGATGGTGAGGTTGAGGGAGCACATACTCTGTGAGGAGAGGGAACTGCATTCTGTCAGCAGGCTTAAAGGGGAACCCACGAGCTTCCTTCTAGTACCTGATATTATCAAGCAAATGGAGCAAAACCGTTTACTATGGATGGCAGCAGGATGAAAGAGTCACATGGGGCAGTTCTGATTTAAGGAGAAAAAACTTCACTGTGACCACAATCAAGTATTGGCACAGGTTGCACCAGTTGTGCACTCCCCTTTCTTGGAGGTTTTCAAGACCCTGCTTGACAAAGCACTAAGCAACTTTGTGAGAAGGTTGAAGAAGCAGAAGGTTGGCCTAGAGACCTCTTAAGCCACCCTAACCTGAACAATACTATTTTCTTTCTATTGCTCCCATGGGTATTCAGGTGTGCTGCTGAACACACAAATCCACAGGAGAATGAAGGACCTTTGAGCATGCCAAAGAAGTTGTTGAAGAATCTCATTTTGAATACAAGCTGTAAGTATAGAAATACTCCACTGAAGTAGTCTTTCACTGAACACAGAATTCTTTAAAATAGCTTTTTTCATGTTTTTTTGACAGCACCTCTTCGTACACAGACTTCTAAGTCTTTAGCTCTTGTTCAGCTGTTCTTTAGAGCAAGACTCATTGAACACTGCACTTCAGGACCCAAGTGTGCTGTCACACTTCTGCTACCTTCAAACTCCTCCAACCTCTGACAGTTGGTTCAACTTTCCTTATACTTATCTCTCCTTTCAGCGCAGCCCTGCTCATATCCCCACATTCTTCAACTCTGAAATAGAACGTTAACCTGAAATACAATTAACTTTTTAGCATGAATGACATTACCTCCTAGGTAAACCACAAAATCAAACTTTTACATGGTTCTGTTGCTACTCCTAATCTTGTCTAGTAGTGAGCACTGCTATGTCCCCTTCAGCATCAAAAGCTGTAATTTCTTGGGAGAAAAACACTTGCATTCTTCTTTTGAACATAGAAGATGTATTTTTTGCTGTCAACCCATTTCCTTGACCCTTTCTTCTACGTTTGGCTATTAAATTGTATCATCCGCATGGAAACATTGTATATTGACACTCAGTTTATGTGAACAGTGTGTGAACGTCCAAGATTCCTATCAGCCTGCTCAGTTAGCTGGTACGCTCTTAACTTAGCCTAAGTTCAGCACTAGAGGTCAGCTTCTCAGGGTTGGGAGAACTATGGTTGGGAACACTCGAGTGCTGTTAAGAGTCTGGCAGGCTCTGGGGAACAAACCAGCAGATGCTGCTCAGTGGTCGGCACTGTGAGGGACTTACTCTGAAGGAGATCTAGCCTGGTCCTATGCACTGAACGCTCTTTGGCAGTCATGGATCTTCCAATTTAGTTTCATCTGAAGGTACCAAAGCTCCAGTGTGCAAACTGAAGTGGAAACCATCAGGTTTGTTTAAAAGGCAAACTCCTAAACCAGAATGAAATGCCAGTGAAGGCACAGTCCAAGAGTCCTTCTGCTCCTACAGGTAGGTGTACGATGTTCTCTCCAGCATACTTTGAAGAGGTGATGCTGTCTTGTAACTGACATCCAAAAAAGTGAACTCCAGATGGAGTTACATTGGGAAAAAGTGCATTATAGATCAGTTTTAAACCTTGACTGTTTTGTTGTTGTTGTTGTTTGGGGTTTTTTTGTTGTTGTTGTTTTTTGTTTTTTGGGTTTTTTTGTCTGCCATAAAGCAGTTCCATTTGTAAAGACGCTGGCCACCTTCTCCAATCCCCACCACTTTCTAAGCTGTATTTCGAAATCCTTCTCACCCCCTTGCTACAGATCTGCAAGCACCGCCAAGCACAAGGAACCGCAAGCAGCTACCGCCCGCGGTCCCGCCAACGCCCGAGGTCACCGGTACGCACTAGGAAACACGACTGAACCGGGCCGCGCCCAGACAGGGCTTACGCCCCGGTGTCCCCTGCCCTGCCGACGCTGTCCCCCCAGCCAGCCGCCCCTGAGCCGGCCCGGGCGGCCTCGCCGTGCTCCTCCGCCCACAGGCAGAG
>NW_020799091.1:18176793-18215434 GCF_003259725.1 Athene cunicularia | reverse complement strand
ACTGGGAGTGCCGCGGACCGCGGGCTGAGCGCCGCTCGCTTCCAGAGTTTTCCTTTCGGCGGAGGAGCAGGGAGCAGCCATGGGCTCACGGTGCTGCTGCGGCGTTGAAGCAAAGTGCTTCGCGCCCTGATCTTTTTATTACCAGTTAACTGCTCCTGCTGAGGGTGAATGTGCTGTGTGTTACCTTCCATGGTTGCGTGGAAGAGAAAAGCCCACACGGCAAAGATCAGAAATGGGATGGAGCTGAATACGAATAGCCACCGTTGGTGTTAAAACATCCTAGTCACGCATCCTCGTAAAAGTTTTTTGTTCGATTCAATGAAAAGCTGTATATTAGCCTGTCTCATTTACAGGTCTTACTTGCAGATGTAAAAATGTCTAGCTGAAAGCCTTCCCCACAAAATCTACCTTCCCAAAATATGATTCAAACAGAAATATTAAGTTTGTAAGTTGTTGATATTAAAAGGATTTCAAAAGAACCAAGCAAAATAGTAGGAAAGTTTGCCTGGTATCGGTAATTGATCTACAGCCAGAGCTGGGACGGTTGTGGTTTACTGTCTAGCTGAAGCGGCCTGACTAAATCAACCGGCTGTTAGCTTTACTTGCAGGTGTCCTCATCGTAGTACTTGTGTGTTACTCCTTGTGAAATCCAAGCCTGAAAGACATTGACTATGTTTCCAAACAGGAGAGTAAAGGTGGATACCTGACCAGCAAGTACTAATCCTTTCAGAAAAAAACTTCTCAAAAGTATGCCCATAGTGATGAATTTTAAGCTTTGAGCTGCTTTTGATTGATGCCTGTCTTTGCAAAATGTAATTGCGTAGATTATTAGACATTCTCGTGTCTGTGTAGCTCAGTTTTAAAAACAATGCAGTTGCTGTAATTACCAGAAGTGTTTGACTACATAGCGGAAATATGTAGTAAGTAGTATTATGAGACAGAACACGTGTGTGGAAGGAAGCTGGCAGTTAGGTATCTTTCAGTATCAAACTGATAACATGTGGGGTGGCATCTCCAAAGTTTTGCGTCTTTGCTAGAAAACTTGAATGTTACTTGTGTTGGCATTGTTTCCTTAGCGTAGCCCTACTATCATGGAGAGGAAAATGCAACTTAATGTGGACTTAAATAAAAATGTTAATACAGTGAAAAGATGTGAGCCTTTTACGGTGATGTTTGTGCTTCTGTTGAAAAATAGGTGCTAAACTTGTTGGTAAAAACACGTTTCAGGTCTCCAAGCATGTGTGTGTGTGTTAGGTTCCTCACTGAATTTCTAGCTTCTTCCAGGCTCTGAGAGTTTGAAAGCTGACTTGTTGCAGCCATTAGCTTTTACTTGTTCTTATTTTTTCTTTTCCACAGCTGCTCTTGGAAGTTTCGTAGACAATACTGAACTGACATGAATTAGTTAGATGGTGCTTCCCCAGGAAGCTGCATAAAACAGAGATATTTACTAAAGCTATCCCTGAGAGGAAGGACCCAGGATCAGGCTTTAAGATGGATTGGCTGTAGATGAGCTGTGAGAACCTTTTAGGGTTATTACTCTGTGTTTCTTTTCAAAAATCATCAAGACTTTGGAGTGATGGAGGAGAGGAGGAGTGCAGCTTGACAGGTGCTTTACAGCGGTGGATGTGAGACCCCAGAGACTGGAAGGGTTATGCACTCTGCTCCCACTCTTTCTCACTAGCAACTGTGGAAAAACAAGGGCTGAATCGTATTTCAGGACTGCACCTGGACAGTGATGATCTTAATTTGATTTAGTCAGAGGACTACTTAAAATCTGGTGAAAGGTCTACTTGGGAATGAGGGCAGGAAGTAATTCTGTGTGGCAGCTGGGAGGTGTGAACTGATCAAGCAAACTGGTGGGATTACTCAGGTATTTATGTAAAAATCTGAGGACTTGGTTGGATGTGGGTGGTAAACCTGGTGCTAGTAACGGAGGTCATGAGTAGAGGCTGGCATCTTGCAGTGGAGTCATACCTGAAGTGATGGGAAAGGGCAGAGCTGTGAATGGTCTGACAATAGATGTTTTAACTGGGCAGGGAGTTGTGGAGGGATTCAGCCAGGTTTTCTTGTGGCAGTCTGTGGCAGCTGAGACAGTAGCAATCCTTGCAAAATATGGTTTGCTACGGAGGCATCAAAGGTGGGGCAGTGTATCTGAGGATGGAGCAGGGAGTGGTGGTGGTTTATGCGATACTTGTCTTGATTTCAAACTGAAATACTGAACCTTGGGGAGAATAATGGTCTAGAGGAAATCAGACATACTAATAATAAAACCCAAATGTGTTTAACTTTCCTTGAAGGGTTGGTGTGGATTACCACGAGCCCTCTAAATCTTTGATATGTATTTTCATAATTCTTTTTTTTAATTTCTCTGGGTTAGTTGAATTTTCCTTTGGAAAATACTTTTTATATGTTAGATAATAGATATGTTAGTTCTGATCTCATAAATTGCTGATCTTTATGACTTTACAAACCATGGTGTGCAGTGTGTGAACTGGAAAGGTTTGATCTATTTGCTCACCAGGTTCCTCTACAGCAGTATAGAAATGCTTTTCTGTTGTTAACAATAACACCTTTCAACAGGTTCTAGGTAGCCCATGTTCAACAGGTTTAGTTTGGAAAATGATTGAAATTTGGTTTAAGTTGAAGAGTTGTTATAAAAGATGAAACTTCAGTCATTAGCTGCCAAATATGACTTTGAATGCTGGTCCTATGTCAGTTTTCTTTGCTGTATGTATTTGCTACATGAAAAAGTACATGCTTTTTGGGTACTTAATTCCTTTCCAACAAAACTAAATGGTGTTTACTTGAAGTAAGGTCCCCATAGGGCCTTGTAACGTAATGTGTAAAATGCTGTGTGGTTCTTCAGTGCCACAGGCTGCTATATACCTTTGACCCATGCGGCTTTGGCTTGGTGAGAACCGTACACCAGCATTTGTATGAACTGAATGAATTTACTGCTCCTCTAACCAAATGTGTATAGTTCCCATCTGTTATGTTCTGGTTAGCTCAGGTGGTAATTAATGCTGAATATAATTAGTATCAGTTAAGCACTATTTTAATATCTGTCCTCATCGATGAGAGAAGACATAGTTTGTATTATTAAGGAAAGAAATGTAAATATTATCCCATAGATGAGATGATGAAGTAGGAAGCATGCATAAGACACTTCAGTTATTGCCGAGAGCTTATTAAAGCAGGTTGAAATTTTTTTAGGATATGCTGTTCTGTGACACCTGAATGTAAATTCACAGGTTGTAGCTTGTTCCTCCTGCCTCCCCCCCCAAGGGGTGCTCTGTTCCTACCTGCAGCTTTACTTTCTCCCTTGTGACCCTGTGCTGAACATATTAATATTGCTGAGATGACATCGGAATTAAACAAAGGAATGGATTTCTGTCAGGTTAGCAAGATTAATTGGTTATCTGTGCAGTCATTTAAGTTGCAGAGCTAGCATGGTGGGGGGGCTGAAATTAGATTGTTGCACATGTACAGGGCTGGTCTGCCCCTATTAGCAGTTGTGAGCTGTCAGGTTGGCTCAAGTGTGTCATATACCTTCACTGTACAGTTTACTTGCTAACTCAGACTGTCTTGATATTAGAAATGCCAGAGGCGCACAGTAAAAATACAAGAGGTTACAAGTTTCAGAAAGGGAAATTCCATCTTGAGAGAAGGCAAAAAACCACCAAAAATCACAGAAATTGTGGTTGGTGTAGGCAGACCAGGCTACCTGGAGGGCCTATGGGATCTTCAGTCTTTGGAAATATTTAAAACTTGACGGTACAAAGCCCTGAACAACCTGATCTAAGCTTGAAAAGAGTTCTGGTTTGGTCAGGGGATTGATAGATGTGAGATCCAGAGGTCTCTGTCATAGAATCATAGAACACTTCCAGGGAGGAGGCATCCACAACTTCTCTGGGCAACCTGTTCCAGTGTCTCATCACCCTCATAGGAAAGAATTTCTTCCTTTTATCTAATCTAAATCTCCCCTCTTTCAGTTTAAAACCGTTCCCCTTGTCGTATCGCTACACCCCCTGATAAAGCATCCCTCTCCACCTTTCCTGTAGGCCCTCCTTAAGTACTGGAAGGCCACTATAAGGTCTCCCTGGAGCCTTCTCTATAGGTTAAGCAATGCCAACTCTCTCAGCCTGTCCTCATAGGAGAAGTGCTCCAGACCCCTGGTCATCTTCATGGCCTCCTCTGGACCTGCTTGAGCAGGTCTATGACCTTCTTATGTTGGGGGCCCCAGAGCTGAACACAGTACTGCAGGTGGGGTCTCATGAGAGCGAAGTAGAAGGGAACAATCCGCTCCCTTGACCGGCTGGCCACACTTGATGCAGCTCAGGGTATGGTTGATTTTCTGGGCTGCAAGCACATATTGCTGGCTCATACTCGTCTTTCCATCCGCTACTACCACAAATTCTTCTCTGCAGGGCTGCTCTCAATCCACTCATGGCCCAGCCTGTATTTGTGCATGGGATTGCCTCGACCCACATGCAGGACCTTGCACTTGGCCTTGTTGGACTTCTTGAGGTTTGCATGGGCCCACCTCTCAAGCCTGGCCAGGTCCCTCTGGATGGCATACTTTCCCTCCCATGTGTTGACCGTGCCATGCAGATTGGTGTTGTTGGCAAACCTGCTGAGGGTGCACTCAGTTCAGCTGTCCATGTCACCAACAAAGATGTTAAACAGACTTGTGCCAGGAGTGACCCCTGAGGAATGCCACTCGTCACTGCTCTCTACTTGGACATCAAGCAGTTGACTGCAACTCTTTGAGTGTGACCATCCAGCCAATTCCTTATCTACTGAGTGGTCCATCTATCAAATCCATGTCTCTCTAATTTAGAGACAAGGATGTTATGTGAAGTTATTCTACATGGTATGGGTCTGGGTAGCATTAACAAGTTCAAGAATAATTGAGCAAAGGCTTTTGTAGAAGAATTCCCTTCTTTAGAAGTTTGTAAATGTTCTTGTTTCACTGTGATCTGTTTTGCGGGTGGTGGGGTATTCATACATTACTGTCTTCAGGGTGTACTATTTAGTTTGTGGCTTATGTTGCCTTCCTGAGTCACATTTCAGGCTAAAGATGGGTAGTCTGACAATGGTCATACAAACGTCTCTTTCAGAGGTTGAAATAAGCTTATAGAATAAAGACCATAAGGGAGCACATTAATATCCTTAAAATCCAAGAACCAATTGTTTGTATCATCTACTCTGACAATTTGCATGGTTGGCTTTTCTTGGAGGGTCTGGTCCATGACCATCCTCTTTCCATGGGAAGTTCAGTTTCTCTTTGCAACCTGTCTTCATTGCGGGCAGTTTTTCAGACTGTGAAGCATGACTAATAGTAAGGGTGAAAGGGAGAGATGGATTAGCTCTGATTTTGTTATGGCAGGTTACCTGTTAATCATTCCAGTGCTGAGAAGATTTGTGGAGTCTTCCAAGTCATCACCCAACAAAACAAGCTGGGTGTGTGCTATATTATGTCTGGATTAGACCAAACATCTGCCCAGCTGTTTCCAGTGATGGCCCCTAGCTGCAGATTTAGAGAAAGGGTCTGAAAAAGATAATCCTTTCACTAGTATACACTTTACCTTATTTGAATTAGCAGTTTCAAGAGCTTGAGGTGGCATAGTTGTGTTTAATGATTGTTGATCAACTTTTGTTCCACAAATGTGGAAGTTGTTTCTAGAATGCATTTCTATTTTTTATTTTCTTATTTTTTATATTATACTTGTATGGTAGTAATGAGTTTCACACATGTTTTTGGAAAAAAAGCCAACGTTATGTTATTTGAGAGAAGCCTGCTGTTTGATCATTTCATTCATTCTTGAATTATCAGAAATACTTGGTCATTGTTATGTTTTTTCTTCTACAGTATCCTTTGTGATAGCGCTCTATCATATTGCATTCTCCAGTTATCTGATAGGTAAATTGAAGGGTCTTATCAGTTTTTCACATGGGAGGTTCCCCATACATCTAACCATCCCTGTACTCCTCTGTAGCTTTTTAGATTTACGATAGAGTTTTTGAGATGGACTGACCAGAACTGCATTCATTTGTGATGTGGGTAATTGAAGGTTTGAGACGGTTGTGAATTTTTGGTATTTGCCTGTATTCCTCTCCTAATAGTACTTAGCATTGTGCTTTTCTTTATTACTTCAGAGCAGCAAGGTGATGTTTTCAGAGGACTATACCCAAGCCGTTTGGATCTTTTTCTGGAGCGGTACTAAGTAACTGAGTCCATCATGTGTATGTATAGTTTTTCCTCCTTTTGCTTAAGAACTGGTATGGTTGGTGCATTTTACAGGCACATGGTTCAGATTACAGTTTGGGAGATAAGTACGTGCAGTGTGTGGCATGCTAATGAAACTTTCACCTGGGAGCTGAGAACAAATGTGCATAGAACATACCCCAAGCACACAGTACTACGGGTGAGGAGTTGAGAATAGGAATGTGAGGATTGATACAGATTCTCATATCTTTGAAAAGCAAACATAGTGTCTGATGAAATGAAGATCTAGTGAAATGGGATTCTTCACGCTTTGGGTTTATTTCCCCTGACTGTTTCACAGAGGGATTATTCATCTTTTTGAATCAAGATTGTGTTTCACACTCATTTGACATGTCACTGTTGCATTGGCATATTTCTATATTTTGTTCTGAGTCATCAATGGAAATACTGTGTGTCTGCTTGTAGATTCATCCGCTGGGGATCTTCATTAGTCCGTAACTCCATCTGGATAATTCTTCTTCAGGCACTACCTACTGCTGTCTTCCCTTTAATCTGCTTCCTAAGAGTCTTATCGTTGTTATGCTAATCTGTGTTCATTAGTTAATTAACAGCTTTCCATATGGAGGGGTAGGAGAAATCCTCTTGATTATTAAGTTGAGCTGATGCTGTCACAAGCAACTAAGTAAAATATTCCTTTTCGTCAATTTTTGACACTGTTTTGACACTAAAAACTCTGTCTGGATCAGGTATACATCAGATCTCCACTTCTGTGTTGTATCTTGATGTAGGGGTGGAATTCTGGATTTTGATGATAGTATCCTTTTTCATTTTGCCAGGGGAAAATGTGTTCTCTATGTCTATCTCCTTTTCTGCTTTCCTCGGCTTCCCCAGAACAAAACAAAATGAAATTGCTGACTGTGTTGGGGAAGTGACCTGGTAGAGAGAATGTGGTAACATTTGGAGCAACTTCGATTCATGGTGGGACATATGAGTGGCATAAAACCACATATGTTCTGGGAGATGTGGTGTAGAAGGGAGGGTGTCAGATCTGAGCTGTAGGAGACGTTGATACAGGTTTTCAGTTCTTTTTCATCCCTTTAAAGTCTGTCTAAAACATCCTGTTGAATAGGGAGTAGTTGTTCAAATAAGGGTTTTAAGAAATGGAAGAAAACTGGCAGGAGGGTATTTTAAATAGTCCCTCTTCTTCCCTCTCCCTCTCTTCCAAAAATGAAAACCCCAAACTTTCCTACTTCTGAGGCTTAATGATGAGTGGCAGCTGTACAGTGCTGCCTTTCACTCTACCAAAACATAGAGTAGTAGTACCTGAGTGGCTGCATAGTGAACTGGATTGGGAAGTGGATTCAGGGAGGAGAGGTTTTTTTTAATTCGGGTAATTTTCACTGTTGCATTATAAATCATTTGCTACCTTGACTGAGATGAAAATGTTTGCCTAGGCGCCTAAAAGAAACTTTGGTCAAATTATGCTGTTAAACCACTTAGGAAATAGCAGATGTAATTCTCTTTGTCTTCAGATCAAGACTGATTTTTTTAAAATGGAAATTATACTTAAAGTTATTTGTATTAATATAGGAGCAAGTGAATAAAGTTTTATTGATTTATTTACTCTAGAAGTCAGGAAAGTTGGTTTAGTGGTTCCTACCAAATTCAAAATTTACATAACTATGAAAGTGAATGTGAAGAAAGGCTAAAGATATATCATGATTTGTGTTGAAATTATTAATTTCATTATTTATCATTGTGCAGTCCAGCTGTGTCAGCTGTGCAAAATGGTAGAGGCACATCTGTAGTAGTGTTGAAAATATGCCTTATGCCAGGGTCTTTTGAAGGCTTTGTATAATTAATTTGTGACTGTGAAATCAATAAGGTACAGAAAGGTGTTTTTCCATGAATGTTACTGTTTATGATGGTGGTTCCTGGGATCTCAAAAGGCTTGGCCAAAGTGCAGAACATCTGCAGTCCTAGGCTTGTAACCATGATGCAGACCTAGGGTATGTTTTCACAGAAGCCTGAACTAGCCTAACAGCAAGTGGCTGAGGAAAACACTTACATGACTTTTTGCTGGATTGATTATCTGCTAGTTTAGTGAGTTGGAGTGGCTTACAGAAGGACCTGCCAGTTGCCAAAGCTAGCAGCAGATAATAATGTGTGTCTAGGAGTGGAGAGGAATTAGTGTGATTGGGAGGAGAGTCTCTGTCACTGCATTACCTCTTCTCCAGAACTCCAAGGTTCCCAGAGTAGCCCCTGTTCACTGTCAACTTAGACTAGGATCCTCTTGTAATGAAGGAAAAGAATAATACCAGCATCCTTCACTAATGTGTTTTGAAATCATGGAAAGAGCTGTAGAAAAGTTACATGGTATTTGTCTTTTTTTATATTTTACTGAAGTATTCTCTTTTCCTGGTAAGAGTGGACTGTAATGCTTAGAGTGTTGATCTTTTGAGGGTGTTGCTGTAGCATGGCATTAAGGCTGTATGGGAGTGGGTGGTATATTCCTTGACTCTGTATTTCCTGTTTTTCAGCAGGATAGCTTTACCACAAGGTGGTTAAGCCATGTTCAACCAATTCTTCAGGCTGCTTTGGAAGGACCTTGAATTTGACTCTTACACATCACAAGTAAATACCCTGGCTACTGAGGTTTTTGCTCCAACAACAGGTGAAGGAAGGCAGAGGGAGTTCACAGAATTCAAAAAGCAGGCTGCAGCATCATTAACAGAGTCTGAAAATCCAGTAGCTGGGTGTACTCCAGAGACTGTACTTCATTGGCCTGTGCCACATGGCATCTGTGGCTCTGGGACTTAAGCATTGGTTTGTACAGAGATCAGCAGTGCAATTGGATAACAACTAACGAGTTATAAAACAATATTCCAACTATTGTTAATTGTGGCATTAGTGGTGATATGCAAACAGTGTCAAAGCTAACAAGCAGCAGAAAGAGTTGTACAAACACAAACCGTATTGGCTCGTTTATGCGGTTGTTTATGAGTTACTGCAGCACTGCCACGTTGCTGCCACGTTGCTGTCACGTGGCAGCACAAGAGAAGTCGTACCTCCATGCCCTGCCTGGCTGGGGCCAGGTGGAAGCTTCCCACACTGGTGGTGTGGGGACTAGCATCATCCTACCTGGACCAGGATCTACATGTGTAGCTTCTCTGCCTTGGGCACACAGCAAAGGCAGGCTTGTCTTTTTGCTGATTTTGTCTGGTTCTGCAAATAGGTGGTCTTCAGGGTTTTGGAATGAACTTCCTCAAACTCGATCTCCCACAGCTTGGGCTTGTATCAGTGATCTTGGCATCACATGGGCCTTCAGTCAGTTCCTCACTTGTCTTGCCATGACCTTACCCAGGCATCCTTGGCGCTGGCGTACCCTGCCTGCCTGCTGTGGGTTTCACCTTACAACTCAGTTAGTTTCCTCTTATGTTACACCCTTGTCTTAAAGCTGCATTTGTAGATATCGTGAGGACTCCTCCACAGCATCTCTCTGTATATATGTTTATACAGTAACTGGAGATCCCCAAATGGGAGACCAGATCTGTGTAGCTGTTGCAACAGGACTGCAGCCCTGTGGGGGACACGGGAGGGCAGAATATGTTTCCCCTTGGAGCTATAGATGCTGGTTTGATGTTAGGTGCCTTAAAGCTGAGTTTGTGTCCTTTTAAAGCAGTGGATGAGAAGCATTACTTTAAATGTTCACCACTCTTGCGTGCTAACAGAGCTTTTGGTGTTATCTGCACTGACCATAGTGTTGGGGTTTTTTTGTTAAGGTTTTAACCATTCACATTTAGCTTAGCTCTATCATCTCTTCAGTCATTGACTTCTACTATTTGTTTTGCTAATAATATTGCTGCTACTTGACTTTTCTATCACCCATACTTTTTTGGTAGCTTCCCAGATGGCTGAAGTCTGGCATCTTTATTGAGAAAATGTGCAAAACGAATAAGTTTACAAAACATGTACACTTTTTTCTGGTGAAGAAAACATGAATAGTGCTTTCCTTACCTGTCAACAGCAGCAACAGAAACCCAGCCCAAAAACCAAACATACTTCTTCCTAAGAGAATTAGGGAGGCTTAGCTGCAAAGCCTTTATTTTGTGAGGTTGTTTTAAGTGGGATTAAGAACAGATGTTGGGTAGCTTTGGGATAATGAATTGTTTAGTGGGGAATATATAAATACTAAATTCTAATATCAAGAGAAATGACAATATTGTTTCTGGAACTATTCTGTTCATGTTACAATAACATTCCCTCTAACAGTGTTAAGGATAAAATATGTAATTATGACCACATTTCTTCACAGTCATTTTTCAGTAAGTATGTGGAGCCCTGTAACTCTTCAGAGCTTGAGACTCAGCTAATTTATTCAGGTTCTTAGAGTGAACTCAGGCACTTAATTTTAAGGGAGTCTTAAAAATGGCTTCTTCTAATCAAAACCCCAAAATATATGTCTATGGAGTAAAAAAATAATTTTCTTCATGAAATAAATGATTTTTAGAAGAGTATCTCTCAAAATATGTATCGTCTGTCTGCTCCTTTGTATGTTGGACAACAAACACATATGTAACTATTTTGGTAATATGATTTAGGCCGTATTTGCAGGAGCAGAACAAATCAGTGGAACAAGGTAAGTGACATTCTACCTTCTCAAATATGTACAATTCTAGATACATTTTTGCCACTTCTCAGTAATGGTTAGAATGTTAGGGAAAGGAGCTTTTTCTAGGTGTTTGGTGAAAGTCGATAATTGTTCCTGGTTTTGAGTGAAAAAGGTTATTTGCTTTACAAAATAATTTTCAGTTTTGCAACCTCTTGGATTCCTTATCCTGCAGGCTGGCATAGGTGATGAGCTTCCTCCTCTGGCTTCTATTCTGTTACTCTCTTTTTTGCTAAATCTTGATTTCATGTTCCTTGTAGTTACATTTCTGTTTGCTTACATGACTCAGGTATTGTTTTGTGTGTACTTTACTTGTGTGTCTAAGTTTCCATTAATGTGCTAACAGCTAAAAGCTGTTAATAAAGGTAGGTTTTTTAGGCTGTGCCATTTTAAAAGTATGCTAAGCCCAAGGAGTTTTTCATGTCAAATTTAGATAAGCCTTGAAAATTTAAAAAAAAAATCCTTATCTCACTTTTAATCAACTCCTTCCAAATAAGTATGCTGGGACAAGATGGTTTTGAAATTTTAGCAAGATTGATGGAGGAGGAAGTGCTAAAGCCTGAATTTTGGCAGAGAAGCTGACTGCCCTGTGTGCCTGCCTTTCTTCATTAACTTGGTGGGAGGAAACGCTTTTTTGATAGGAGGTAAAGCCTAAAACTCTTAGAAACCAAAATGCATCATTATCTCAGTTTACAACTTTCACAGAGTGATGGCTTTCAACTGCTGTGGTGGGGGAGAGGTATGCTTGAGGCGAATGGGGCGTTACCCATGTGATGTCCTGTTACCCCGTGCTGTCCTCCTCCATCTGCATGTGCTTACTGTAGAAAGCTGCCTGTAAGTAAAAGTAATGCCACCTCTGCAAACAATGCATAGTTATAGCTGTAGTTTCAAAAAGTTTAATTTGAAATTGGACACCAGGAAAAAATAGATACTACAAGATACTTCTTCAGATGGGGTAATACTAAACTTTCTCTTGCAGTAGGACAGCAGTTAATGATAATATTTGATGTACAGTGCCTATGATAAGTTATATATCAACTACATCTCAACTATTGAGCTTTGGAAGATGAGTATGGCCATTACCAGCATTATTACGATCTACAGTCTAGTAGAAGAGTTGTCACAATGGTTCTTCCTTGACTTAAAACTTCATCTTGAAATTCACTGTCACAGTCCTGGCTTTTTTTGTTAAGCTGTGCTTATACTATCTAATGGGTACAGAAATGGACAGTTATTGAGAAGAGCTACTGTAATCTTGTGATCAACTAACGATTGTGATTTCAGGGGCTGTGGATGGGCTAGGGTCCTGTCTCTTGCTGGAGAACCAGGACCTTTTGTGGGGATAGTCTACCCTTCAGTGGAGGTTGTAGTATGAGTTGATGCTGAGACCCCTCTCCTTCCCACCCTCTAGAATAACAGACTCAGGACCTGAATTTAGGACCCATTTATCTTCCATGCCTCCTTGTGGGGGGAAGAAAGAACCACCTGTATGTAGTTCATAGGAGCTGAGGGAAAAGTTTGGTTCACTTCCACCAACCCTTCTCCTTACTGCCAGGTGAGGAGGCCAAGTTCATTCCAGCTCCAGGAGATGGTCAGAGGAAGGAAGCAGGAGAGCAGAACTTGAGACTAGTGCAAGTGCAGTTGTAGTAAGGGCACTTTAGGACTGTTTATATTCCTTTAGTAACATACATTTTCAGGGTTCCAGTGCTACTGCAGTATGATGTTTCTTTCCTTCTGAAGTCAAAGCAAGCTGATTTTATTTGTTAACATTAAATGGCTTTAAAAGGTTTGGAACAATGAGGTTTTCCATAACTGTTCTGTGTGGTTATGATGTTTTTCTTGTATTTGTCCTCCTCTTCTGTACTGAGTTGCACTTGTTCTGTCTTAACTGAGCTTTCTCTGGTCTGCATGGGTTGACTTCTTGTTGCTTCGAAGGTTCATGTGACTTCAGGGGACTCTGCATGGATTTGCTTATTGCTATCAGCCAGGCATTTTACAGAAATTACTTTGCTGAACAGAACTGCCTGTTGGACCTTGCTTGCACTTTGAAACATTAGAACAATGAACGTGGAGATTAGGAAATAAATAACGTTTTATTTAAGGGTCTGAACTGTAACCTCGTGTCAGCATTCATCTTCTGGCTGTCCACAGCCAAACTACCATAACCTAAATATCCATTATAGGACACTTCTCAGACTGATGTTCTAACTGCAGTTATGGAGGATACAGTAACAAGTACATATAAAGCACACACATAATTTTCTAAAGTGTTTTGTTTTCACTGCTATGTTACACTGTATCCTGGTTTTCATTACCTACATTTACAGAAGTGAAAGACTATTATACACTGAATTTTCTTGGAACCAATTTGAAACATTTTCTTGATCCTGAGATTATGAAGAAAGCATTAAGATTTAAAAAGAAAACCAGATCTTGATTATAATGCATGTAAGGTCTGTGATAATTGTGTGTGCTTCTATTGTGATTACTTCATATGGGGCTCTAAGTTTGGTCCAACACTAACAAGTTTAAACTTGTAGCCCTTGTCTTACGCAAAATTTCCCATGTAGGTTTCAGTCACTTTTCCAAAACCTGCTGGAGCAATCCTCCATGGTATGGATGGAGTCTAGGCTGATCCTGTTCACCTACCAGAAGGTTGGCACAAGTCAATGCACTGTTAGTTGAATTTGTGGGTTTTCTTGTTAAACAATGTGCGCAGTGGTCAGGAAAGAGAAAGTCCTAAACGAATCCTGCAAGGAGACTGTATTGGATGAACAGCTTGCACAGATACATAGACCAGCTACAGACATCTGTTTGATCTGTTTGTCAGTGTTCTACCACAGCTAGTTGAGGGCTATGCCTTCAATGTCCTCTATTCTTTTCTCTTGCTCCTCTCTGGTCCTGCTTCCTCAAGCAAAAGTTCCACTCCACCTTCCTCCCTTTTGCCTTTCAAGTCCTACGTGCTCTTCTTCAGGCAGCAGGTCTTGGGTACCTGTTTTGTTGCTGAAAAGTAGACATGAACAGTGGAAGCTGTATCCTTATGCAGTAAGGACGGTTTATGGGCTGGTTACCACAAATTGTATGAAGTGTATTAGGCAGGTAAATGAATGGTAATTTCAGTGCAGAACCTATAATATTCTATCTTTGAGGGTCAGATTGTTAGTAGAGAGGTAAAATCTTAGTAGGTTTTTTTTTTCTTCTCGTGAAGAGGAAGTCTTATCTCAAAACATTTTGATATTGATGGTAAGGATTTACTTTGACTCTTTAGTCAATTAATGTGTGTTTATAGTACGTTATATAAGACCATTTCAAAATGGAGAACAGATCTTATCACAAACCACAGTTTATCTCCTGTTTTACTTGCAAAAGACTTAATAAAGTACTTCAGCTCCAAAATACAAAGCAGATTTGATATGAAGAAAAAAGAATATTTTTTTTTTCCCCTATTGTTAAACCTCTGCATGAAAGCAAGACATGAGTGAGTAGATGTGTAGGAGGTAATTCCTCCAGCAGTCACGCATTTGTTCCAAATATATACTGAAAAATACCGGGCACTCTGGGGTTTAAATAATTCAAATCATAATCACTTTTGGTAAATTTTTTAAATTTTTTTTTAAATCAAAGTTTTTGTTCAGAAAGTCTTAAATTTCCACCATGTTGTCTCTGCAGGTCTGATTGGAAGCCATCTATTACCTCTTTCTTGCCACTCTTCAGAAATAATCTTGGGTATCTTTTTAGTTGGAAGATGAGTTACAGCTGTAATTTAAATGATTATTCCAAAAAGAAAGTGCAAAGGAAGTAATTGGAACATAGTTGAAATTGCTTATTATACAGGCTAAGTTTTCTGTAGTAACTTAGCTATTACTCACGGCTCTGGCAGTCATGACAGGTCTGAATTGGACAGCAGAAGCTGCTATGGATACCAGTTGTCTGAACTGCCTTCTGGTTTGGTGCCCAAAGTGGGAATCTCTTGTGAAGCAGTTGCTGAATGCTGTAGAGCTGAGCATCTTCACGCAGCCTGAATTGTTGACTGGTGGCATTTGCTTCATGAGTTTCATCCCTGCATTTTTAGGCATCAGTTTCTGTTACAGAAGTAGGGGGAACAGCTGAGAAAGAAAGTGTGGTTAATCATCCAATTCTGTGTCTGACCCCTGTATTTGATCTCTTTGATTATCTATTTTAGTAAGGCAAGTGACAGTTATTGAATGTGCTCTGATACACTGTAGGAAGAATAAAACACTTGAAAAGTGTTACTGGTAAAACGTGATAGAAACTTGTTATGGCTTGACTCCACAGAAGTCAGGGTAATGCATCTTGGGGCATGTTGCTTGATGTGGCTTTGGTAGAGTTAAACTTGAAATCTCCTTTTCCTGAGAACCTGAGTCTTTTATATAATTCACCTATATAGCAGAACTGTGCTGGGGACTAATTCTCTTAAGGTGCTTCTTGTTATTTAAGATACAGAAATCTGCTTTTAGGGGGGGTTGAGCATCTTAGTAGAAGAGCACAGTAAGTTAAATTTCACGACTTTTAGGTATGTTGCAGCTATAACACTTGCTTACATGGATACAGTAATATATTTAGCTGTCCTAAATGCATGCAGTGTGTGCAGTAGTTAAAAAATATTGCTTGCTCTTGTGTTTGATTATTTTTTTTTCCTTTTTTCCCCTCTTACTCCTTCTATTTTTGTCCATACTCCTCAGTTACGTTATCACTATCACATGGTGTTCCCCTGCACATGCTTCTCAGGTTCACTCATGATCTTTCTCCTTTCCATATGCCTCATTGTTACTTGGCTTCCTTGCCTGCTGGGACATGTTGGCGAGCCATCTGGGCTTCCTTTATTCCTTGCTTCTCTGAGCATGTCTTGCCTGATGGTGGCTGTCAGCAAGGTCCAGACCCAGTGGTGCCACTGCTGTCTGTGGTGGCTTTTGCTTATCCTTGTGTATTGATAGAGATTCAGTTTCTTATTTTCTCTCTTAAGCTTCCAGACTGTCTGCAGCACAGAGTCTAGACACCATTCTGAAGAACAATTAATGTGTTTAATTTTTTTTTCATAAGCCAATAATGGCCCACAGACCAGAGTTGGGGAATAGCTTTTTGGTTTACCTCTTGACTGCAGGGAAGGCAAAATTCCCCTACATATCTGGAGAGGCTCAATTTGTAGAGTTTGTGATGAATTTTACAAAGTCACACTTCACTAGAAATCTCAGATTTTTGTTTCTACCCTTGTCAAGTTTGTAATATACTTTACTTGCAGACATAAACATTGCCTTTGGCAAGAAAGTTCCTTCTTGACTTTAGTAGTAGCAGGTACAAGCAATTTAATCTTTTTTTTTTTAACCCAGGAAAATTATCTTAGTAGGCATGTTTGTCTTTCCATAATCCTACTAGTGTTTAGCCTGTACTGTTCATAGGGGACCTTTTTTGTAGGTGGAAATACTGTGGGTGTCAGCTTAAAACACTCTGGTGCACACTCCCTGTATTCTCTTAAGCAGCAAAGTCTGGAGGAGTGCATGACTGTTCTTTGTGACATGCTAATTTGCAGATTTCCCCCAGTGTAATTGTAGAATTCAGCTATGTTCAGTGCTGTCTTGCCATAACAAAAGTCTGTGAAAAATCAGAATTTGTGTCTAGCAAACTTCTCTGTCTGCAAGTAATGAACGCTCTTCATCACATCCTTAATTATGGTTCTACATGATCACGAGCAGGATTTTTCTGAGAAGAAGTATGATGCAGATTTAACAGTGCAAAGTGGTTAACTAAATTATACTTACATAAAAAAACTATTCCGTTATTGATTTTAATAATAATATTGTCACTTGAATGTTAGAAGTTGTTAATTTTAAGATACTGTCACTGTCCACAAGTGACCAGCAAGTAATATTCTTTGGCATCTAAAATCATTAAGAAAATACTGTCACTTCTAATATATGATCAGAAAATGTTGTATTTTGTCTATGATGATCAACATGAAACTGCCTGAACAGAATCACTTGGGGGAGAGGAGGGTTTTGATACTTTTACAAAAAGTGTTTCCAGAAATAAGGGGAAGGAGCTAAAAAAGCAGACAAGACTTCAAATGTGGATGTGGTATTACTTCTTCAGCCTGTTAATGACAAATATATGATGACTTCAACTTCAGTCTTATGAAGAGAGCATCTGATATTTGCAACCCATTTGCTACTTTTCTTATGACTGTATTACCTTCATTGCTTGGCTCTCCATCCTGACAGGTCATAATTTTTATATATATATATATATATATATATATATATATATATATTTTAAAGGTATGTTACTGAGGTAGGAAATGCTTGTACTAATCATGTTGTTCTGAATACATATGTGTAGCTTCAGATCCTCTATCTGCATCTAACTACTTCTTCTATTTAAAACAAAACAAGACTCTCAAGCCCTTTGTTGTGACCCCTTTTTTTTTTTTTGCAGGTACCTTCACCAAATATTTTCTAGTAATATGTGTTTTTTCCAAATGAGAGTTGGTCTAACCCTTTCTTGTATCTATGTCTTTCCTGTTCCAAGTGTCATGATGAATGAATATTTTAAATTATTTGTATTAATCAATTTCTGCCTAGGTAATGTATGCCAAATTTTTAGCCTTTTTAATCATTACCAGTTGTGCTTTCCTTTCTTGTAGCATCAGTGAATAACATATTTAAATTGATGGTGTACCGTCAAGGGAGGAGCAGAAAAAAAAAATAATCGAAGTTAGAAATGAGAAATCTGTGTTGTATAAGAAACAAACATGGGTTATTTTGGAGAGGGGAAATAAGTGGTAATATATAAACTTATGGAATTAAATGGTGCTGCCGTATCGGATGCTCTTTATCTTTCCATGGTACAGAAGGATGATTGCAGGCAGTAAGAATGGGAAAGCTAGTTAAAAACCTGCCAGTACTTTTGTGGCTGTTCAGGAACCTGGGCTGTTTGGAGGGTTTAATATTGTTAATTTGTTGTGTTTGTGACTTCTGCATTTTTCAGAGCAGTGGATTGCTTATACCAAGGTTGCCAGAGGCAAACAGTTGTACAAAGAGCGGTGGTGCGCCTCCTGTTTTGTTAGTAGGGAAAGGGGTGATGGAGCTTTGTCTGTGATATGTTTTCTTGTAACATTTTCATGGTGGTAAGAAAGGGGAGAATAATTTAAATGAGTTATGCTGACCTTGAACTCATTGAGGAAAAACTATTTCTGATGGAAAGCTGAATCCAGTTTTGTTTTTATTAGGTTCCACACTAGGGGGGAAAAAAAAGTAATTGCATGGAAGTTACCTGGTTTAATAGTCAAGGAAGGCAAAATCTGACTTGGAATTAGTTTTATGCAATAGTTCCCATCCTTACAAAATAATTGTCTCATTGCTGTAACACCCATGTAAGCTGTGGTAGGTTATCTCCTGAGAGTGGGCTGATTTTATTGTTTTTTTTAATGTACAGAAAGTGAAAAATCAAATGTAGGGTGATATGTGAGTCTATGAGCGGAAACTATTAAGAATCAAATCAAGGATATAAGAGCCTAATCTCGGTCTCTTCCTACCATTTAAGATCACTGCCCAACTTTTGAAAGGCTTGCCTGTATCAGATGCAGACTGAGGGACTTGCTCTTGGTAAAACTGATCTTTAGGAACAGAAGGAACTGTAGTCATTCCCTGTGCATTCAGTCTTCATAAAGAAAGTTAGAGCATGCTTACACTAAACAAAAATGTGTTTGTATCTATGATTTGGACAGTTTTTCTGTTTGACTCATCCTTCAAACTGCATCTGCCTGCCTGTATCCCAAAATATTAGAAAGATGCTGAATGCTGAGGACTTAGCCCTGTATTTACTGTAATATGGAGAACCTCAATTTCTAGCTCTTTTTCTTCTTCTCAGTCCTATTTTCTGACTATGAGATGTTAAAGGTGTTTTCTACTTTTGACTTCGCAGGCTCTATTTCCTCCTAAAGTTCAGTGTTTCTGCTCTTTTCAAATTTTTTTTTTTTTTTTATCCAGTGGCTCATATATTGTTGATGGCCTGAGAATCATCACAGTTAATCGTGTTAAGAAGAGTGAGAAGGGACACAAAGACCTTGGCTTTCTCGTGCTTTTTCCTTGAGCAGAAAAAACACAGTAGAAGTTTTTCACAATCACACAGAGAAAATGTAGCATTCCTGTAAGCACATGCAGCATTTAGATCTTCTAACATATGCTTATTGGCTTTGTTACAGCTTTGTCATCAAATACCTTAACTTTTTAATCTTTTTTGTTCACATTAGTGAGAGCAGGACATAATGAAGTAGAATGAACTATATTTCTTTTTTTAGAAACTGGTTGACACGAAAGGGAAGGGTTTACATTACTTTCTTATTAGTTGTGCAGGCTTCCAAAGAAGTTTAGTGGTTCTGCTAGTCTGCCAGAGTGCTTCTGGTCTTGTCTGTCTTCAGTTTCCCTTGTGTGAGTAACTGCCATTTGAGTCAGTCCTGCTGTTGCTGTTCCTGTTCTGTATCCAGACAGCCTTGGTAGCTGAAAGGATGTAATTTTATTTATAGTACTGTGTTATGTGGAAATCTATTCTTACGGGGCACTATCTTGCTATGCTAAAACCAGAAAAATGATCATTTTTCTGCAAAACTTTTAATAGGTAACTTGTAAGACAAAAGAGAGCAGATGGGTGTTAGCAGTAACATCAGACAGTACAGAAAGTGCTACAGCGGGAAATAGTTTCAGTGTGCCAAAAGACCCTGATCGTTACCACACTGGTGTTTAATACCCTGTAAGCTGGATAATAGAGAAGAGTTTGAAGGAGACAGAAAACAGTGTGTGTAGGTATTTTTGGTGAACCTTGCAAGCATGATCAGTACTTGGAGTGTGTTTCTAACCCTGTAGTGCCAAGAGGATGCTGGGCACTGGTTTCCAGGGCTCACGGGCTAACATAAGTAGTGTTCCTGTAATGTGAAATTTGTACACAGAGGAAGTATATGCTGGGCTTTAAAGCCTTAAATTAGCTGGACTTTCATTTTACAGGTAGCTAATGTTTGAATGCAGTGAAGGCAGTAGACTGTGAGCTTTAAGCTCCCTCTGGTGGCTGTATAGCACAGTTTAGTTTACCTGTTGCACTTGACAGTCGTTTTGGACAGTTTTGACAGTTTTAGGTGTGTAATGTATTATTAAAGTATTGTGATTTTAAAAATTAATATAGGAACATGATGCCTTTCCAAGGTGCCAAAGGTCTTCTGTAATCAGACTTCAGAGAAGAGTTAAAATAATGTAGATAGAGGTCACTTTTCTAGTTATTGTAAGCATGAGGGGACAATTTCCCATAAAAATTTAATTCTGTCTTTTTTTAATGGTGCAATATCCCTGCAAGTGCCCTTAAGTATTACAGAACATTGAAAATAGATATGATCTCTATATGACACACTCAAATATGCTTTGTTATTGCAAAATTGGTTCAATATCAGGTAGTCCTAACTTGCTCTTCTTGCTTTAAGAATGTGAGTATAAATGACCCCAGACATGCGAAATGTTATGCTTTGTCACACCCGAAGTATTCCTTCTATCCTGGCTGTAATTAGTGAGCCTTCACGAGACTGCAGAGCTGTGAGTTGCGAGGTCAGTACTGTTGAAAGGGCAATGCTACTCCATTTTTTTTTTCTCCCCATTGTTGCACTTGCTTTGGCACTTATCTGACTTTTTGATGCTTCTTGAAGTAACGAGTGTTCATTCCCCTTTCCCTCTCCCTGCCCTGGGGTAGGTCATAGAACAGATAATGCAAGGAGATGACAAGACCATGCAGGTGAGAGCAAGTAAAGAGGGGGAGCTCTCCTTTTGGTAGCAGAGACTTATTAAAATAAGTCACTTGTCTCAAGAAATCTGATTCTTTGTTCTCACAAAACTTCGTTGATTGAAGCTGTGTGTTCCTTGAGACTTAAGAGTATTCCCATGGCATTGCACAGCCTACAGAGGCTGTAGATTATATACACTTTAAATGGTAAAAAGCAGCTTATCACAAGCCATTTGGTCCTCTACTGTGCTAGCACAGACTTCTGTGCTGGCTTATGGTGAACCAGGCTGGGGAACTGATACAGGTGAAAATAACCTGCATTTGGTGGGATGCTTTTTGGAGATCACTTCCTCAATCTGGTTCTCTGTGTGTTTGCACAAACGCTTGCCCATACAACAGGGGAAAAAAAAAAAGTGGGGACTGCGTTTTTTGTTTGGTTGGTTTATTTGCAGTAGTACTGACTGAAGTGCATGTCAGGCTGTTGCTGTGTAGGTCATTCATTCATTTTTGATAACCTGCTCCAAGTATTCTGGCATTCAGAACAACTGGCTCTGTTAGAGTGAATATAGCTAGAATCCACATGGAGAAATATTGTCCTTCAGACTGCAGAAAGCCTGGGTGGTTGGGAACAACTCCTGCTGATGGCTGGCTGCATGCAGGAGACTTGAGGTTTTGTCACAGAAGTGTCATGTGCCCCAGTTTAGTGAAGCTGCTTCTTTACATGTTTACATTTGCTTAAAAAGTTTTTAAAGTTTGGGTTTTGATATTGGATTGGAGTTCACTGAAGCTCAGTGTCCTGGAAGCACTCAGGTACTGCCATGGAGCTTACTTCCATCTCAGTTGTTTGGCAGTGCATGAATGCCCCAAATAGCTGAAAGCTTTTCTGTGCCGTGCATCTGCCTGCAACCTGCTGCCTTAGCCCTTGAGACGCTGCTCTGAGCACGTGGAAGTGCACCAAAGGCACGCTGCTGTCTGTGCATGTGCACAACCTAACACCAACTGCTGTCTGCCCAGGAGGGAGCATGGACAAACACTGGTCTTGTCCCCAGAGCTGATAAGAGCTGTCCTGCATATGTTAAAATCACTGTCCTAGGAGGTCCTGTCCCCAAAGTGGCTGTAGAGTAGAGCAGGTTTGTGAAGGGACAGAGCATGTATTCTGCATCCAGGAGGCTTTTTTGCAGCCACCTTTTTCCACTACTTATTTTGTTCCCCTCGCAGGCATTCATCATATATGCACAGGAGAAGTTGTGAGAGTCAAAAATTTGCTGTGTAAGAAGGAACACAGCTGTTTATTAGGACCTCCTTGATCTAAGCATCAGCAGCCTGCTTTCCTTTGCTTCATTTACTCAGATTGAGTTTTAATAGGTGGTGTTACTTGCTCGTATTTAAATCTTCTGTCATCTTGTGTTTTGTCAAGGATGAAAGATATGTGGCACATGCATTCTTCTCGTGTTGCTAGGGACAGGACTGGAATTTGGAGTTTGGAAGTTCAGCTGAAGTTCAATAACCTACACTGTCACCTTGACCCAGGTCTACAGTTTATATGCACTCTTGCTACGTGCGCATGTTCCTTTCTCAAAGGCACATCAGTTCAGTTTACTCTGCCTTGTGGTATCAACCCCATGTAAGAGTGTTTTGTACCATGTGCTTGTTCAGATAAATCCCACATAGAGAATATTAGTGGCAGAAGTGGAGAGCAGAATGGTGTTGTGAGCAGCTGATGTTTTTTTGCAGGGTTGTTTTTTACCTTGTGGTGCAGTGCGGAGATGTTGGGGTTGCTTGATGAGGTGAGACTGCAATGCAGGTGGTCGGTCTGTAGGTGATATCCCACCTTGCAGTGGTCCAGGTTACTGCATTGCGTAGTTTCATGCTTCACCTGTAGTTGATTTTCAGGTAGAAACCACCATGGAGCTGGCTTTCAGCAGAAGTGAAGCAGCAGGTGTTCCCTGAACAGCCAAGGTGCCCATGATGTAAGGGGAGGTGTATATAAGGGGATGGCCATAGGCAGCTGGGGAACTGCTGTAACCATCCCCAAACACCTTACCCATCACTTCAGTCAGAGCCCTCACGCAGTCTTTAGGATGTCAACTTTAACATTAAACACTAGAGGGTAGTATGTTACTGCCAATGCTTTATTTTAGAACATAGTCATTTTTTAATCCCTTGAATTTATTATACAGTTTAATATTTTAAAACAAATATAGAACTAAAGAAAAAATAGTGCTTTGTTTCCATGACTGTGAGTGTGTGTAGCAGCATTTAGTGGTGTGCAATGATATTTTTGGTTTGAGTAGAAAAAGTATTGGTTTGAATTTAGATCTGACTTCAAAAGCCTCATTAGGAACAACATACTTAAAATTATTCACTCTCTACCTAATGTCTCAATGTGCACACTTCTGTGCACGATACACGTATAAGAAGAGGCCATGACTCAGAGCAGGCAGTTTTACCAAGAGATACTTGGTTTTGATGTTTAACAATTCAAATATTTTTAAGTTCATGACATTGCTTATATGCATTTACAATCGGGAAGGGGTCTTTGTGCTTGAGTAACTTTTTTTTAAAATTCTCTTTTCTTCCAGGCACCACCTTCCATGGTCAATAATGAACAACGCCAACATGCTGAGCACATATTCTTATCATTTAGAAAATCGAAATCACCATTTGCTGTTTGCAAACACATTTTGGGTAAGTTTTAATAAATGAGGTCATGCATGTACCTATTTTTGTAACTGGAACCATACTGTTTTTCTGCAGCTGGGAATACATCAGTTTTGATACTGATGAGCGGAACTTTTTGATGGAGGGTGAAACCTATTGCTGCCCTTTTTTGGTTTTGTTTCTGGCAGTTTTAAAGCTGTAAGGTATAGCTTCATGTACCTAAGTTCCTAAACTGATTTAATAAATTCAGATTTAATCTGCAACGTGATTATTGTAACGCTGTCTAACCTGTGGAGTTTGTAGAACTGCCTGTAGTGTGATTGCTTGGCTTGATGTTTCCCATTAAACTGATGAGTGATGCAATTTTTTACACTTTTGCCAGATTTTGCACTGATGCTGAAATTTTCCGTAGTGAGAATTTATTTTGGGTTGAATGTCTTAGTAAGCTGCTGTTAACAGCTCAACTGTTGTGTTAAAAAAAAAAGCTAAAAGTTTCTGTCTACCTAGTAGAAGCAATAGAGTACTGATCTGAAGTTTTGTGTGATTATACCTGTGGAGAAAGGAAAGAGATGGGTAGGTATTGCCTTTTATCAGAAAAATCTTGGGTTTTAATGGAAATACTGTAAATCTGGTTGTGTTAAAAGTCTTTAAAAATAAATCTGTTTTTACAGGCACTATAGAGACTTATTAGAGTTTGGCAGCTAAATAATCTGAAAATTGCAGGAGCAATAAGCATGTAGGACTCCTGCTCAGCATCACTGTACTAAGTGTGATTGTTGCGAGGAGGTGAGGGGGAACTTTCAGTGAAAGCTGACTCTGAAACCTGGTGAGGAAAACCTGGAAATCTGTGGAAAAGAACACATGCCAAAACCACAAAAAAGCAAATTTTCTTTCAAAGAATTTGCCAGAATGAACAGAGAAATATTAGAATTATATTTTAAAAATTATTATTTTCATATTTAATTCATTCCACAGTATTTTTTTAACAGTTATTTCTAAATTTACTGGATTAGAGACTTAAATTCATGAATATTAGGATTTCAGTATTGCAGGCCTACTACTGTGTTGTTAAATTATACTGTGATATATAGAACAGGGTGTGGTTTCTTTCCTATACCTATTCCCCAACCAGAATTTTTTCTACAAATTAGTTTCTTCTGGCTTTAATATAGTAGTATTTCATCTGGCACTGAAGACTGTAATCACACTTTTTGCTTTATGGGTCAGCAAAACTGATGCTTTTTATTTTCACATTGATTTTTTTTTTTTTAGAGAATTTTAAGTGGCAAAAGAACAAGAGTAACTTTGCAGACCAGTCAGAGCTCTTATAAGTGATATACTTGTCATTAATCAGAAATAAATAATGAGAATTTATTAAATCACCATATTTTCTTCTTAAAGAAGGAAATTCAATTTAGCATTAGTAATGAACTATCACTGCAGACTTTTTCTCTTCTGTAATCAGGGTGGTTGGGAGAAATGTGATCCTGCTTTTAACATTTTTTGGATGTCTACAAGTATTACATCCTTAAACTGTTCATATGCTACCACCATTGAGAAACCAGTGTGATTCTGCGTTGGGCAGGTTTTTACTGGCAGTGTAGGCAGTTGTGATGCTGACATCTGGAACTGAGAATTTTCCAAAACTTCATGCTTTTTAAATAAGTGTCTGTACAGTCTGGACAGAAAGAATAGCTAGTTAAGACTTTGAAGTTGAGAAGGGAGAGATAGGGATTATGAAATCAGGAATCAGGGAAGGGAAACAAGCTGTTCATGATGAAGAATAAAAAAGTTGAAGTGTACTGAAGGTATATGTACAGGTAAGGATGGGCAGGATCAGAGTAGATGGCTTTAAAAAGAAAAAGGAAAAAATAGTCAAGACAGGAATTGGAATGGAGGTAGTGATAACAAGGATGTTGATGGTGTTTGTGAAAAGGGTGTACAAGTGATACAGGGAGAGTAGTGGAGGTGATGAGCATAAGGAAAAGGGGAACAGTCGCCATCATGCGTTTCTGTAAAAACCCGGAGTTGAACCCAGGAAGTATGAGGCTCTACGTTCTTCTGTTGTAAGCTTATAGCTGTTAAACATACTGGCAAACTTCTCCTGCCTTTCTTTAGTAACTTCATGTAGAAGATAGTGGTGCTCTGACTAGTTACGAGCTTACGCTGAGCGCTAGAGGTCTGTGCTGTTAATGATTGCAGTTGTGAAATTCCATCCTCCTCTTTTCTAATATTCTCTTTTTCTGTGAGCTTTGTACAATTTGAAAAGCCAAAGACCCAGAAACAAGTTCCAGAATTGAAATTCCCCTGCAGGAATAATTTGGCTCAGTTTTATGTATGTGTTAGAAGTACACATTAAACTTTTAATTAAGTGGTTACTTAGTTTTCCAAATTAAGCCAAGTAGATTTAAAGGTGGCTTGTTTGGATTTAAGCATGTTTACCTGTGTAGCATTTAGATTTGGAGCCTGACTAAATTAAAAACATTTTAGCAAATTGGTTGCTATCTTGGATATAGAACTTGCATATAAATGAACTGTGTATTATAAACTGTGTGTATATAATCGAGAGAAGAAAGTTTAGTTTGTGGTCATTTAAAGCCCATCATCTCATGACCGGGTTGTCTTTAAGATAAACTCAGTTTTTATAGGCCTGGCAAGTTGCTCACCATAGCTCAAACTCTGTTTCTTGTTTGGGAATTTTGTTTCACCATTTCATATTTTATGCTTTCGCCACCTTGTGGCTACACCCTTTCTGAATGTTCTTTCTGTGTTTTCTGTAGAGCTCAGAATGTTTTGAAACTGGCTACTGAGATACTGCCTGCTATTTCTAAGTTAAAATTTTTTAAAGCAAAGGAACAAAAAAAAAAGCCTCTGTAGCCTCTGTCATCATATAAATTAAGTTCAGATTCTGCCTTTTTGCTTTAGATTATACTTTAGTCACCCAAACTGTTACTTTTTTCTGTAACATCTTTTTCTATTTCTTTTAGAGCATCTACATACAAAGCAATCAGATATTCAGATAATAAGGGCTAACGATTCCTACACTATGGTTGGGAGTTGTATTTTGATTACCTCAAAATAAATGTGGAAGCTTGAACATGATGTAGAAAACCTTAAATACACCAGCCTGTAAAACTTTTGCTTTGATAATTAATGTTATCTTTTTGTGTAGTGGACTTGCTTCCCATTATTATCCATGTAACGCATGTAATTTTATGTACTGTTGGTTCCAAAGGCAAGCACCCAAGTAATATAGGAGTCTTCAGTTCTGGTGTGCCTGTTGTTAGTCATATCTTAATGTATTGGGACTAAATCTGTCATATTTTGTTCCACAGTTGTGTTAGAATTCTTATTCCTGATCTTTGGCCCAGACTGTTTACACAGTCAACTTTTCTTCCCTTGAGTCACTGAGTCAAATACTACCAGACAATTTGGTAATTGGGTTATTGATTATTTTTACCCCGTCTTGAGTTGTAAATTCTTTGTTTTCATAGCAACAAAGTTCCATTTAATAATAGATAGTAGTAAATTTCCATTAACTTTTTTGTTGGAAGTACATACAAGCTAAATATATGTTTTCTGATACTCAAGTTGACTTTTTTTCCCCACAGAAACTAGTAAAGTGGACTATGTCCTTTTTCAAGCTGCTACAGCAATAATGGAAGCAGTTGTAAGAGAATGGATTCTCTTGGAAAAAACTAGCATTGAGTCACTGCGAACATTCCTTCTAACCTATGTCTTACAAAGGCCTAAGTAAGTATAGAAAAAATACCTCTGAACATCTAGGATTCTGCATGAAGTCTGGATTATCCTTTTGTTTCTCAGGGTAGTGGTGGAAGACTATTTCAACAGTTACATATCTTCCATTCTTAACACTTAGTTGACTTCTGTAGAGTCGTCAGCTTTCCTTCATGAATTCACACAAAGCGATTGAAACAGAAACATGTTTAAAATTTTATGGAGCACTGATGTTCAGAATTATTTGCAAATACATTTTTGCAATGTTGTTTACAGCCTTCAAAAGTACGTTCGGGAGCAGATTCTATTAGCGGTAGCGGTGATAGTGAAACGGGGATCATTAGACAAATCAATCGACTGCAAAAGCATTTTTCATGAAGTTAGCCAGTTGATCAGCAGCGGTAACCCCACTGTGGTAAGTATTTTTTTTTTCTTCAAAGTTTAAGCAGCCTATATGAGCAGTGTAACTTATATACTTAGTGACTATAAAATCTTGTATACTTCTCTCATGTCAAAGTTAAAATCAGTAATTAAGTTGATAGCTGCTCAAGCAATCATTTACCAAAGTGGAGATTTTTGAATGTTTTGTGACTAGGAGTAGTATGTGTAGTTCTTTGGTACACAATGACACCGTATTTTTTTTTAGGGAATAGGTTTCTCTGAATAGCTGCTTTAAGTGCCATGGCATTTCTTTTACTTGTTTCTCTGTTTCTTTAGTAAAACAGCATGATCTAAAATGGATTTTCCATTAGCTGGCAGGTTCTTTACACACTCTGTTCCTCTTCCATCTGTGCAGTGCTGCACCCTCCTGTGGCTCAGCTGTCGGAATAGGCTACCGAGCAAGAGGCATAGGCCTCTGCTGTTCTCTGGGAGACGGGTAGGTGGAGAGAAAGGGGTGTGAGGAAGTAAAACATGGAATGGAAATACAAACCTTACTCTAGATTTAATGTCATAGTACTAGGGGTAAGTGTTACCTTCCATACTGAGCTCAAAGTGGAAACAAGGTGTCCAATATCTATCTATGCATTTAGTGAAATTCCGTTTGCTATGCCAGGAGATAAGTTTAGAATAGGTCATAATAGAAGCATGTAACTAGAGATTAAAGGGAGGTGATTTTTTGCCTACCAAATGCAAATCGAAGAGTATGTAGATTCCATGCTGAAACTTTAACTGAAGCTTTTCTCAAACAAAAACCATGAGGGAACTGGTTTATAACACTGCTGAGCATTTAGAGCAGCAGTTGTACTAGATGTGAGCGGCAAATGTTTTAACTCTGAAAATTTGATCAAAGTGTACTAGAAGTAATGCAGCTCATGTCATGGTCCTAAAAATAGTGTGTCACCTCTGAGCACAAGTGATACCCCTCCAGGGTATGGAAATTTCAGTTACACTTGTAAACCTTAATTTCACAGTTATTTAGCTTAAGGAGAGCATTCCAGTGTTTTGGTTGTGCATAATTTGGATAGAAATGGGTATTTGTTTAGAACAATGCTGAGTTCCAGCTTTTTTTCCAGGAAACATAGCCTTGTTATTAAAATGGAGTTGCAACTGAAGTTTTCAAGTTTTATGCATGCCGTTGTGTATGCTTCTGTAGTTTATATGATCTTTCCATAAAGATACAGAAGTGGAGTAAATAGAAACGTGGATGTTGACAGAGAAGTCTTCTTTGAATTAACTCTTGCACAGTCCAAGTTCTACACTTGTACTCTGTGCATGCACTAACATACAAATGCACTACACTGACCACAGCATACAGCAAGCTAAGACTGCCTACTGTAAGTATATCATCCCAGGCTTGCTGCAGAACAGAGTGTGTCACAGAGGAGCTCTGGCTGGGGGAAGGGGCAATATTTCACTCTTCCAAGTTCTGCTCGCTGACACCATACAGAGGCCAAGTTTGGCTCAGTTTTTCATTTCCCTTTATCCACTTGGTCTTCACAAGTTTTTCCAAAGTATTTGTGCTGAAGTTTTAAGAACAATATTGAAAATGTCTTGAGTATATAATTCCTATATGCTAGTATGACTCACTATTGTAAAATGACATATGATGAAACATACTCTCTGTAAGGTGCAGTATGTATTTGTTAGTCTTCGACAATCTGGTTATAAACACATGCTCCCATGTATGTATGGAGTTTTATATTATAAAATAGTTCTCATTCATAAAAATGTTCTTGTAATCTTCTGAAACTTTGCTACACGACAGACTTTACGGGCACAGCTTCATGTGACCCAGGACTTGGCATATGCAATAATAAGCAGTAATAAAATTGTGTGTTAGCACAGTACCTATCACAACTGAGCTCTGAGAGAGTTCAGGGCATGCCTGTTGTATAAATATATAATAATTTTGAAATGTTGTATGAATTAATACAATGAATTATCCACTTAGCTTTTTCAAATATAGGTGGGTGGTGTTATCATTAATGCCCCTGTAGCATTCAGCTGTGCCCATCAGGCCAAATGGAACCACAGTGGTGCAGCTGCCTTGCTGCTGTGTGAAGTCTTAGCTCAGGGTGCTTCAGGGTGCTGTATGAAGCTAAGGGAGTGGTACTGATTTCAAGATCTGAAATGTGCTACCAGGACAGTGCCTTGCAGTGTCACAGGTGTTTCTGCACTTTGCTGAAGGTGTGTTTATATTATAAAAAAAGGCCTCCATCCACACCAGGGATAAAGTTAGGATATGGGTGTTAGAAGAGATTGGTACATGTTTTCCAGTAGTCCCTGACTCCTACCATTTTTTTTAACATGTCTTTCCTGTGATGTGATGTGCACTCTTGCCTCCAGCTTTGTACACTCAAGTTTCAGAAGTCTGTCATACCTTTGCAACGCCTAATTCTCTGTTGAGTCTCTTGGTCACTCTCTGTGTCCTTCACAGACTTCTGCTGCATGTTTCCTCTGCCCACCCATTTGTGTCCTCTCTGAGGCTCACTACAGCTGGGAAGTACAACATACAGAATCAGCAGCAGGTCACTTAATATTTAAAAATGTTTAAAACTCTCAAATATGGCTCTTAGCTGTTGATAATGGCTTTCTACAGCTGTTTGTAATTGAAAGTCCTTTTTTAAAAAGTGGTCTCTTGCCTGCTTCTCGCTTGCTTTCTCCTCTCTGCTGGTGCCAAAGCTTCCTGACCCTTCTTTATCTTCCAAGAATAAAGTAGGTACTTAATTTTTTCCATTCCCTGCAAACCTCCACCCAGTTCCTGCCAGACATCTGTACTAGTTTTGTGTGTGTTAGGCACTCCGGCTCCATGAAACCTTTGGGACTTTTCAGTAACATCTTGTCAGGGTTAAGTCCTGAATATCTGTGTAATAAGGACAGCAGTGAATGTAGATAGTACTGTCTTTTGCATATTTGCAGGATTCGATATGTTTAATACCTTAATTTCTCGAGTATTAGTGAAAAATATCTTTAGAAACACATGTGTTTTGAGGATGGAACTTGAAGGTATGTTGAGTAGTGTGGGAAACTGATGTGGGAGCAAGACTCATAGACGAACTGTTGCAAGTGAAAATATGAAGAGGAGACTGGAAGGAAGAGCAGGGAGAGTAATAATGATGATAGGAAGAAAGTGAGCAGCAAATTAAAAAGATGGCTTTAGTGTCTTAATAGTGGAACACAGTGTATGTGTTAAGGAAATAACAAGGCACGAAGGAGAGTTAATACTGTGGGGATGGGAAAGATGCATGGTTAGAGCCAGGATTTGGACCTGGAGTGTTGGCTCTCGCTGACACTTCTCTGCCATATGAGCCTTTATTGGTCTTGTGGAAAGAACCTCTGTCTGAGAAGGGAAAGCAAACCTCGGAGAGTCTGGCTGCCTGTTACCTTATAAATGAGTTTAAGTAGTCATCCTCTGGGAGGACAAGGATTAGCTTTGGAGTTCCTGGTTTTGTTTTCTCTGGCTCTTCCTGTAACATCAATACAAGCCACCCTCCTGCTCATGAAGGAGAACCTGTAATCTCCCTCCAATAGCAATTTCAGGATTTCTTTTCAAAATCTTCATCTCTGAGGGCCAGAGCTTCTGGCGTTAGATCCAGTATCATGGGCCAGTCTTAAAATGCTAAATGCATGTTTTCTGTCACTGATTTCAACATTTTGGAGAACTTTGTGGGCCAAATTCCTCTCAACTATAAATGCCTTAAATTCCTTGGCCTTTTCTTTTTGTGTTAGAATATTGTGCTTTTGCATAACTGAAAGATATCGTTTGTCCTTCATCCCTGCCAGAAGGACAGGAATCCTGTCAGGTAAGGTGACTAATTCTTAGGAGGAGGAATTGGTCTGCATGTGAACACAATCAGATGGACTTTGTTTAAAACTGAACTAGGATATGGGTCACACCTCGATTTCTTCCAGAATATGGGCAGGCAGGTGCAGAGGAGTCCAACTGCTGTAGACCTGACAGGACTGGAAAGCAACAGATTCTGTGGGTTTTTTAACATCTACAATGCATACAGTAAAATATATTCTAATATAAAGCTCCATACCTGAAGCCTTAATTTTTCAGTATCTGCAAGAAGATTTGTCAAGACTTACTGGAAGAACTCTGGGATCATAACAGTTCCTTCTTTTTAAAAATCTGTAAATCTGTTGGTCTGTTTCCCAGTGTTCATGTTTGGACTAGAGGAGATTTAGATACTTTAGGTTGCCTAAAACTGCTGAGGAATGTGCTGTGGATGTATTTCATGTGAACAGTGGGAAATACTAGTAAGCAGAACTCTAGGCATTTGTCTTAATTTAAATTAACCTATCAATAATAATGGCTGCATAGATAACTATTTACATTTATTTAACATTTGTGCTTCTTAATTCTGTTCTTTAAGAGGAGTTTAACTTCTGAATCCCTGTCTAGATGTTGTTGCCTCATGGGTTAGGGCAGGAGTTGGAGAGGCTCTCATGACTTACATTTTGACAAAAATATATATATTATTTTCTTCCTCTACCCTCAACTGTATCTTCTGGTCTAATAAAATTATTATCTTGTCCTGTGAACCTTACCGCCCTTGAGACATGTTGAGTATGAAAACCAGATGGTAAACCGGGATATTTAAGCTGCTTCCTTCATGCTGACAAGTACTCTATAAAGGCCTAAGTTAGTGTGTTAAAGATTGGTTTGGGAATTTTAGGGATCCAGAAACTACTCCAAATATGAGGTTAAAACTCAGTAATAGAAATGTAAGAGAACTTTAAAACATAAGTATTTTCTTAGTAGTTATTAACCAGGGTGCCTTTTAAAGTCTTCCAATTTTTCTTTTGAAAGAGAGCCTACTTTACTGGATATGCAGTATAGCAAGACTCCAGCTTACGTGCTTAATAATTTTAATATTAGAATTGATAGCTCCCAGTATTATCATTTACAGTAGAGCCACAGTTTCAAAGATGGGGCTGGGAGGTGAGGAGACATGATCCAGAGGAGAGATGTGTGCCCCCCTGTTCTATGTATGGCATCCATGACTCTTTGTTTCCTCAGTTCTGGTGTCTCAGGAGATGTGCAGGTATGGAGACCCTCACCTGGAGACCTCAGACTCACTGGGAGGGAAGAAATTATGCCTTTCCATGTGTCACACCTATATTTCTTTTATTTCTGTGGTGACACACAAATAAATAGGCTTGAGGGGAAAGGCCTCTTTAAGAAGTTTGACCCTAGCTACTTGATCTTCAGATCCTCTTCCTCTCAGAGGTACTACCCTTCTGAGTATATATGTTCAGTAATGAACTGGACCTATGTGGGAATCTACTTAAAAACAATCAGCCTTCTCCCTCCTACCATCTTTTTTTGTGTGTCTCTAGGAAGATCTGCTGTGGAGCACAGCCATGTAACACAGCTCGTTTGGCATATCTGGCAGTATGGCAGGCAGAGGCAGGCAAAAAGCACCAAAAATAAGTACTGTGAAAAGTGGGGGGAGAGGGGACACCTTCCCTACAAAGAGCACTTGCCAGGGTGATGTGTATTTAAATCTGGATGATACGGATGGAGAGCTGGATGATACTGCATGACTATTCTTACTATTCATATTGTGAATTTAATTGGAAGTCTTGAATTGTTCATGCAACTACTGTGGGAGTGAAGATTCAACTGGTGCCTTTCAGACAAGAACCTGGAGGAGGATATGTTAGCTCTAGATAGTTTTCAGACCTTCACTTGTTTAAAAAGAAGATTAATTTTTTTTTTTTTTTCTCCTCCTGATTTCTGCTTCACAACTTTGCCTGTCCCCAGAGGAACAAATAAAAGCATGTTTTGCACCCTAAGCTCTAGCAAACTGTCTGGACCTCTTCCATTACTAGTAGAGGCTGCTACTTCCCTTCTCTCTGGCCAAAGCCTGCATGCTTCACATGCCACAAGATCGTCTTCCTGTGGCCCCCAGTGTTTTGCAGAGGAATTGGTTTTCTCTTTCTCAGCTCAACCCTAGAGTTTTCCCTTGCTTGGTTTGCCTGGTTCTCCCTAAGGAAGGGAAGCAGGGTCTCTCCTGTTGTGCTGCTGTAGGTGTGGTGTGTTAACCTGGTGCTGCTTGTTTGTCTTTGTACGATGGCAGAGGAGGAATGGGAAGAAAGGGGTGCACTGCCCAGGCAGTCCCTTACAGCTGACAGCACAGAATTGCAGCTGTGGGTCCTATTCCTATCATCCTGTCCCTGCTCTACAGCATTTTTCCACCAGTTGGCTCATTTGGGAAGAAAGAAACAGATAAAATCCAGTGGGTTCTTCCTGGTCCTTACTTATATTTCTTCAGCATATATTCTGTTTTTATTTGATTGGGAACTACTACTTCAGCTCCTGGGTTTCCTGTTCCCTGCCCCTTGCAGTCCTCACAAATTGAAAAGCTGGAGTGGCCCCAGTTGCTCTGTGTACATAATGGTATTTCTTTTGGCCCTGTGGCCATCCTGTTAACCTTTCCATTTGGAGTTGCAGTTTACATTCTGGGGATTTAGATACTCTGAAAAAAATAGCAAATGCAGTTCTCCTGATTCAAGGAAGTAGGGAAGAAGTATATTACCACCTTTATCAGGGAACACTGGATTTAAACAATTTATTTGGTAAAATTATTTGACACATTCTCACTACAGATTTTTATCATCTAGAAGCAGAACAGCAAATTCTACCTCTGATGGCAGGAGGAATCAAAGACTAAATCTCCTGTGCAAGTTAAAATTAGCTGGTTTAGGTATGTTATTAAATGCTTCTTGTGGCTTCCCTTTGGTTTCAGTAACAAGAGTTTACATTACATATATAGAGACAGCATCCTCTAAATGCATATTCAGCCTGGCTGTGATCTAATATAACAGGGTAGATGTTATGATTTGTTTTTTTCAGGTGAGACCTTTATTGTTTTAAATATACTTGCTCATTTTTTCTGTAGGTATAAATGACACTTGCAGGGGGGGTGGGAGAAGGGTTGTTGCTTGATAGTTTAGGTTTTGTAGTAGAATGAATGATTTAATCAAACCTCTGACAACCTAGCTGTATCTCTGCTCTGAATTTCAGAACAGAGGCAACGGTGGTGGTGGTGTTCATTTTGCTTTTTCTGTTGGCTTTTCTGCCTCGGAGCTGGTGTACCACATGTCCTTTTTTTTCCTAAGCTGTATTTGAACTCTTCTTCCCTTCAGATGCTTTGTAACCTAACTACCCTCAAATGAAGCAGTTCACTTATTCCATGGGCAGTGCAGGCACAAGTGTGAAATCCCTTCAAACATTATGGCTTTAACTTTTGTTATAGGGGACATTCCATTGGGAGGAATAAGTTGCATTTACCTCCTGCATCTATCTGAGTTTTATAAATGATACATAAATCTTGTTTACTCTTAAAATGGTGCATGATCTTTCTGTAGTTTGTGTTTTATTGGAGTAATTTAAAAAGAAAACTACTAAACCGATGTTACTACTGGGTGTCTGATTGCCAAGTTAATCTCTTATCACAAGTCCCATTGATCTTCTGTTTGAGCAGCTGAGAGTCTATTTTATGTATAGCGATCTTTCATAAAGTTTATTCCTGGTAATAAAGCTAACTGGGGTGAGTGCCAAGCTATTCTCAGAGGCAGTCCGCTCTGAACAAGAGAAGTATTTTATTTTGTTAGATGGGCTTATTGTTTGGGTATGTACTTGTGGCAGAACTAGAGAAATTGCTAGCGAGCGAGTCAAACTAGGTTCAGAGGTGTACTCTTACTGGTATGAAGTTAATGGCATTACTGCGTAATAGACATTCAGATCTGACTTTTAATGTGATGCCCAGAGTCACGTGCATTTTCTACTTATGGTATTACTAAATTGGATTGTTAATATCTTCTGTGGCATGGCAAAAACCTTAAACCCACAACAAAAAACCTCTCTGCCCTAGGACTTTATTAAGTGCAGTCAATTTTACTATGTTGAAGAGGAAGTAATTTTATTTCACAAAGTATAACTGTATTGGTTTGTCTGAAACTATGTTGTTCAGAGTTTTGAAATCTTTTGTCTAGTAGCCTGCATTTTTGTTGAAGTACTCAGTGTCTTCATACCAAACATACATGTAAATTAAAAAAATGTATTTCAAAATATTAATAGTTAACCTTCAGTAAAGTTACTTTTCATAAAGAAAAATTTTACTTTTAGGAAAGTTTACTTAAACTTTATTCCAGACTTTGAGGTATTACTGTGTATTCAGAAGAGTTCAGTGGATGACAGGGCACATGTTCTTTTAAGCTAATTAATTTGTTAATATTCATATGAAAATGATAATCTTACTGCTATACACAATAATCTATATAAATTCCTGTAGCCTTATGGCAGGTTAGGGAAACAAAACCATACAAAACCACAAAACCAGTGGTGGTTTTATATGCAGCTTTATGCAAATGCTTGATGTTGCAAGGACAGGTTACAGGTCTTGATACGTTCCTCTGCTCTTGTCTGTCAGCTAAACTCCTGGGGGTTGGCACCTGCCTTCTGGGAAACCAGTCTCAAGCGATCTCCTCTCAGCCTGTTGTTGCAGCAAATTTTAAATTACTGGCCAATATCTTATCTTTGGTCTTCTCCTGCTCTAGTAACCTGGATATATGGGAGTGCTTCCAATTCCTCATGGGTACAAAGGGTAGGTGCAGATGCAGGTAGTGACAAGAGGGCATAGATGTGCCCACAAATGCGCACGTTGCCCTTGTGATTGTGAGGGAATGGGGCAGGATGTGCACTCCATCTATTGAAATACCAAGATGAAGGTGTTGGTGGGATGCTGGGAATTCAGTGGGAGGGAGGAGAGCAGCAGGATGCTGTGTGTCCTGGTGTTCACGGTGAGCTAGGCTGCTGGAGGGAATAAAGTGGGTGATACCATGCTTCTCCTTTCATGCTTAGAGCAGGTGCTGGTATCAGAACTACCTGAAATAGCTTTTGTTGAAGTCAGGGGGGCAGGTCACTGCTCAAGCTGCTTTATGAGGCTCTTAGCAGATTCAGTCAGCCTAGCTGGATCCATTGCTCTTGACATCTTTGAAGAGATTTCTTTACCATCAGTTATAAAATTTAAACTTCCTTTTAAATTTCTCCATGAAATCAGGAGAAGAGCACACAAAAAAATCTGGAACACACTTCTATCATGCAATAGCACATTACTATCCAAACAGAAATGATAAATTATTATATACCATATAAGCAAACTGGAGAAAACATCTGTTGTTTCAGCTAATACTAACTATAATCACAGTGGGAACAAACTTTTTTTTTCTAGTTCTCCTTACGTGTCACCTGAACTTTTTTTTTTCCAATTATTTTCCAATAATTGGCAACCAACTGCAAGTGATGGGTGGTCTGCATCGCTGCCCTGCTTGTTCTGGGGTGGTCTGGATGGTGACTTGGTGTGGAGATCTTTGTGTGATAAAGCAGAAGCAGCTCAGCTTTAGCCAGGCTGTTGTACTGTTGTAGTCATCAATACCACATGGTAATCATGGTGTGCTGTAGCGTATCGAGCTACAGATATGCTACAGATTTGTAATTGCAACTAATTATGTTCTTACATCATGGCTTTGAGCTGAAAAGTATCAGTGTGTCAGTAATTCAAGCATCAAATAAAAGCCTGCATTTTAAAGTATTAGAGAACCTTGTGAGACTTCTGCATCTCCTTGCACATAATGAGGTTAGACAGCGTTCTCTGGCAACTTTGCATTATTCCTTTAAAAACATGTATTCTTATCTCAAGCATTGTTCTAGAGCCAAACTTTGGGAGCTTTTTTTTTAGTTTGTTTTTTTTTTCACCCAGATTAATTCTTTTCATATGAAACTCTTAATGTTGGATTTAAAACTCAGCGTTAGCCTATACTAATTTTTTTTAATATTGGATCAAATCTGTGTTTCCTCTAAATAAAAAAATATATTGCTTAAAACTTAGAAATTTGGAAATACTGATATTTTGAGCTAATTAGAAATATTTCTAAGTCTAGTATAGAACTGACAAAATTGCACTTTTGCAGGAGTAGTTTAAAGTGTGATGCTGTGTTTCACTGGTTAAACATTGCTTTTATCATACATAATGTGGGACGACGGTGACTGTAGAAGAGAAATAGTCCCCTTGAAATAAACAGTTATTTCTTTAAAATAGGAAAGCCTGGATTTAGCAACTGATCAACTATATGCTGGTCCACTGTACAGCTGTATTATAGTAGAGGAGAAAATCCATATCTTACCATAAAGCTACTATGTTCAATCTGTCTGGGACTTATTTAGCAAGTAAGAATGTTAATTTAGTGTATACTGGCTAAGATAACTGGTTGTCTGGGGGGTCAAGGTACTGACTTCAGAGGCATTTCTGAACAAAGATGTTGCAGTTGGTGGGTGGATGGCACTGGTCTCAGCTGTTGTATGAGCTTGCATAAATAGTATCATCTCCACTTTAATCTTTCGGGTGTTCAGAGGTAGTGTGCATATTTCTGTTTAACCCCTGGACACTTGCTGGCATGCATGACCCTTTAACAATTCCTGTCCCTCTGTCCAACCCTGGCACCTTGGCTCCAAACAGTCTGGAAGGATAGCCAGTAATTTTGCAGTTTTTTGTTAAAAACATCTCTTTAACAAAAAGTGTTTTCATTTCATCAGTATAGTTTCTATTGTGCTTGTTACAGTACTGTATGGCACACTTCTGAAGTACTGCTTGCATCTCCGCTGTACGATATTTACTCTCCTTTGTGTGTAATGATCAGTTAAAATTATATTTAAACTGGTGATGATGGTTACTGGACTTTGGCATCAGGAAAAAAAGATTTTTTTTTTTATTTAAAAAATTGGCAACAAAGGCTGGAGAATTGTGTTTCATAAAGGAAAGTTGGCTTTTAAGTTGTGTTTTAGGATAAACATTTGATTTACTTTTCCATTCTCAAAATTTAAGGTAAAGATACTTAAACCTTCAGTCTTTATGGATCTGTCTCTAAAATTAACGTGCCTTTTTCTCATCAATTCTTGTATCACTTCAGAGACATCATTCTAATAGAGTAGTTTTAAAGGTTATTTCTGAGGCTTGTGGATATTGTGCTTTGGAGGGAATTATCCAAAAGCTTTCAAGCATCAGAGCTTTCTGTGTATTACTCTCCTCTTTTTTTTGTTTGGGGGGGGTGGGGTGGGG